>NC_140582.1:970525248-970785346 GCF_964204655.1 Triturus cristatus
GCAGCGGAACTGATAGCATTAACACGAGCATGTGAGCTCAGTACAGGATTGTGTGTGAATGTTTATACAGATAGCCGCTATGCCTTCAGAGTAGCGCACGATTTCGGCCTACTCTGGAAGGAGAGAGGGTTTCTAACGTCACATGGAGCACAGATAATGTACGGGGAGTTAGTCCACAATCTCTTGACTGCATTAACATATCCAAAGAAGATTGCTATAATTAAATGTAGTGCCCATAAGAAAGTGGTTGATAAAATTGGAGAAGGGAATGCTTTGGCAGACCGGGTGGCATGAGAGACTGCGATGCAGCCTGGTGCTACTGCAATGTATGTTGTGAAGTCACAGGCAGAAAGATGGCACGATGCTAAGAGAGAGGTGCTGGAAATACAGAGGACCGCTTCCGATAAGGAACGGGAGCAATGGTCCAATGATGGAGAATTAGATGACGAAGGATGTTGGAGAAATAAGCAGATGGATAAATGGAAGTTACCCACAGCCTTCGTACAACCTATGGTTCAGATGGCACATGGACTAGCGCATGACGGAGCTCCCGCAATTGTTAAACTACTCACACGAGTTTGGGAGCATCCGGAGATCGCTAGTACGGCAAAGAGGGTAGTGCAGACTTGCATGATTTGCCTGAGGTATAACCCAGGAAAGGGTACACGCACTCCAGCAGGAGGATTTGCAACACCTACTGCGCCCTTTGAGGTTTTACAGATGGATTACATTCAGCTTGAGCGCTGTAACAATCTGAAGTATGTTCTAGTAGTGGTTTGTGCCTTCAGCAAATGGGTTGAGGCATACCCTACGAAAGACAATACTGCAATGACTACAGCTAAAATGCTATTGAAGGAGTTCTTCCCTCAATACGGTGTTTGCAGATTGCTATGGAGTGATAACGGACCTCATTTTATAGCAGATGTTATAAAGTATATCCTGAAGGGTCTAGGCATTACCCAGAAGTTCCATGCAGTATTTCACCCTCAGTCTGCGGGATTGGTAGAGAAATATAATGGTACTCTGAAGCTTAAGATCGCTAAGATCCAAGCTTCGACTTCTTTGACTTGGCCAGATGCTTTACCGCTGGCATTATTGTCAATTAGATCGATACCGCATTCTCTGACCGGTCTAACACCTTATGAGATCGTGTTTGGACGCCCAATGAATATTTGGGGTCCACCAAAACCTAAGTCACTGCATGATGTACCTTGTGTAATGATGAATGATTATCTGGCACAGTTAACGGATAATTTGGTTTCTATTCATCAACAGGTTCGAGAAGCGCTCCCTGATCGGTCCACAGGTGAAGGTCATAATCTCCGACCTGGGGACCAGGTGATGCTGAAGGTTTTCGAAAGGTCGAACAGTCTGGAGCCGAGATGGGTTGGTCCTGAGCAAATCTTGCTCGCAACGAGGACAGCTGTGCGAGTTTCCAATTGAAAGAACTGGATCCATTCCTTGCACTGTCGGAAAGTGCCGCCCGGATTGGTGGAGCCTGCTGTATTGACCGACCATCGAGAAATTCTGACTGCGGAGAAAGGCCGTGCTGTGGAACCGAACGACACTGAGGAGCTCTTTCCGGACCAAGCGATTCCTGGAGGAAGAAGATATCACCTCAGACCGAGGAAGTGACTGCTAAACCCAAAGTTGTCAGAACGGCCCTTAGGTTAGTGAAACGGAGAGCCAATGTGGCAAGGGGGGGGGATCAGCCCTGCATTAGTGTAGCGACACCCGTCTTGGCCTGCTGGTGAAGAAATCAACCGCTGCCTAAGGGGAAGAGTTCTGACAACCTTTTAGTTTCAGGAAGATATTGACTTTTTACTCTAAGATGGAGAAGAAGAAGATTCTTTGCGCAACAGGTTTTATTATTACAGTAGCTATTGTTGGTATAACCACATGGTTTGTTGAGGATGTGACTCCTGCCCGGGGGTTGCTTGTTTTGACTACTCCAGTGCCTGAGGAGCACTACTTTTATACACTTCCGTATCAAGAACTGAAGCATCGTCAGTCTTATTTGAATAACACTTTCATCCAGATGTTGCATCATACCCACGTTGCCACGAATGCTACGAACTGTTGGATATGTGGTATGATGCCAGCTCATCAGAAGAAAGGAGGAACGCCATTCATACCTCTTCCTTTTTCTCATAATGGCTCCTGTAGAGCATGGTACACTTTGCTGTTTGCCACACGGAAACCTACAGTGGGACGATTACTTTTTAGACTTAATAGGGAGTGTCATCAAGATAAGGATGGTTATCCACAAGCGAATGGGACAATATGGGAATGGGAAGAGTATCGACCGGACAATGAATCAATTCCCTACATCTTCACGAACACCAGAGACACTACAGGACAAGAGCGCTTTGTGATTCAAGTGGCACAAGCTCAAGCGGACCTGTGTGTCCAGAGTGTGGGTTATATTCCTGTTGGTGTTAGTGACTGTATCATTATCCTGAACATTGACGGGTTAAATAACAGTACTTTCTTAGCTTCCCATAACACATACTTCGTATGTGGGAATAAGGGTTACTATCGTTTACCGGCCGGTTGGTCCGGAGTATGCTATGTAGCATTCTTATTACCTCCCGTATTCTTAGCACCTGCATCTTATCATAAAGATTTGAAGTTGTTGAATAATGTGACTGTAAATAGGTATAAACGTACTCTATCTATTGATGACATTGACCAAACTGATACTAGCTTACAGCAGTATATCGATTTTAATTTAGGATTGTTTTTCTTTGTTGGAGCTGCCCTAAATAGTAGGAAAGTTCGAAGATTAACAAGAGTTGTAGAGGCTGTGACAAATCAGACCGCTGCTGCTCTTGGGAATCTTACGGAAGAATTGCAAATTACTAGAATTGTTGCATTACAGAATCGTATGGTATTAGATGTTATGTTAGCTGACCGAGGTGGAGCGTGTAAAATTATCGGAAGTAGTTGTTGTGTGTTTATTCCTGACCATACGCCATCAGTTTATAATGCTATCAATAAACTACATAAGATTGCAGCTGAAATCCATACAGAAAATGGCACTTGGAGGTAGTCTGGATGGTTTTGGGCAATGATCACCACATGGGGGTGGAAGGTTTTGACTGGTCTTTGTATTATTGTAGCAATTCTGTTTTCTTGTTGCATTTGTGTCCAATGTGGTCCTTTACTTTGTTCCCTATGTGTATCATTCTGTATTCCTGATAAGAAAGCTATCGCCAATGTTACCTATCAGAAACATTTAACTAAAGAGGTAGAAGAGATGATGAAAATTGACATATATGATGATTATCCTAATAAGCCGAATGTCTTCAGTAAATGCTGAAAGGGTCGTCTGTTGAAAACTAAAACAGCGATATGATTAAGCATTCACTAAAGACATGAATTCTCTCTAGTTGAAACATGTTTCTTGTCTTATGTTGACTAATGTCCGGACTCCATTTTGTATTGTCGTGTCTCCATGTGCTCAGCACGAGAAAAGTCCTACCTCTTTGCTAGTTGTTCTTGTAATCTGCCTAGTAACAGTCTATAAATAGCTCCTTTGTCCGTCTGGCGCATGCCCAGACTTGACCACATCTGTAATCAGTTAGTCCTTGCTTGAACATGTTTTCGCGGGCTCAGGAAATTAGTTACTCCGCCCACATATTGATTCTGTATCGAAAATGCCCATAAAAGGTAATGGATTTCGCTTCATGTTGTATCCACCCACTTATGAGCCCCTCTTTTGTGTATAAAAGGGGACCATGTACGCAAGTTCTTTGTGCTACCCTATGCAATACTGAAGAGTGTTGTATGGGTTGTAGGACCACCCTTAAGGGTTAATAAACTCTGTCTTTGTACTTTGCAGTTTCCGTGCCAACTTCCTTCCAGTTTTTGTTACAGGAGAGCGAACCCTTGTACTCTGCGGGCCTAGCTGGGGCCTGTATTCATCAGGTGTGCCCAAAAGCCATGATATTAGAGAAGATCGGCCAAGCCACGGCCGCAGACGAGACGCTTGCCAGGGTGAAGAATGCCCTACTGAACAATGGGTGGACCCACTTCCTGGATGGGTCCAGTTGCTCCGGGTGGAAGAGAGCCATGCTTGGCAACAGCTCTGGCAGATCAGACATGAGCTAAGCGAAGGGGAACAGGGAGACGTCCTGAGAGGGCACATCAGCAAGCGGTCACCCGAAATGTATCTTGCTTCAAGCCCAGGGGAGATGGAAGACCTGGACGAGGCTCCGTGTCAAGTGCTTGTCAACTCGCCAGGGCAGTGACCTCCACCTCAAGACACCTGCAGGCAGGAAGTAGAGATGATGTGTCGGCCGCTCAAAGGCCCAGCCATGACATTGTGACTCACACACTTCAGCACTCCCAGGCAGATGCAGTGGCCAGTTCCAACTCCCGGAACCAGAGGTATGATCTCCAGCCGAACCCTGCACCCAGCCAGAAGCTGAAGGACTTCATGTGTACATCCCCCTGAGCATGCAGACTATCGTGGACAGTACCTAAAGAAAAGGAGGGATTTAGAGAGCCACCCGGGCTCTTCTCAACAATGTAACAAGCATGTACTCCTCCGGGCGGGCTCGACCCAAGGTGATAAAATAAACAGTGTGAGAGCGCTCCGGGTCTTCCCACCAAAGAATAATTAGTAGTGTGGTATGCCCGTAATTTCAGCGCTGCGCAGGCCCTCATTACCCCGGGCCCTGCTGCGCTACAGGCGGGTTACTCACATTCCTCAGAATGTTTTTCCCTTCAGTGTTTCCATAAATAAAGATGGCTGTCCGCAGTAAGGTATTGCTTCAATATGCTGTAGTTTGTAATTAAACTAGCGGCGCTGTGCATGACCAGTCCTTGAAGCGTGTGCCATGATGGTAGGTGGAGTACACAGGGTCCTTCCCCCACCAGCACTCACCCAGAGAGAGAAATGAAACAGAAATAAAATGTAGCACATGACGTGCACTTCGAATGCACCAAGACAGGTACTAGAGCCCTTCTCAGAACAGCTGTTTGAGGCCTGCAAGAGTAGAACAAATTAGATAAACACTTAAAGTTAACATGTGAAGCAGCAGCTGCGCATTCCCAAACAGTTTAAATAAATAAAAAGAATATTGAGCGAAGTGGGTGCATACATTGAAAGAACATTGCGTTTGTGATGTGTGTGCCATGAGGGAAGCACCTGATCACACTGAAGAGTGGTGGCGGCCGTGAATCGGCACCAATATGAGCATGCAAGCCACAGATGCTAATAACCAGCAGACAACATTCCAAACAGGAGCTGAGTGCGCACCATTGCCAAAGCAGAGCTCGTGAGCAGGGATTTAAAGAAGGAGTCCCCACAAGACCATACAAGCACCTATAGTGTAAGGGATCTGTAGTTGGCCGGTGCTCCTGAGCGATAAACGGAAGTGATGTATCGGTAGCACCAACCAATGAGGAGTCAATAAAGAACACTGACACATGAGTGAACCTATGGTAAGCAGCAGGCGGAATTTACCTGCCTTAGGTGAAAACAACAGGTCTTGCAGACAGCACATGCGTGCTGATGCTCGACCTAAAAAAGGTCTGGAAGATGACTGAGGGTGGGACAAGAAAGTCAACTTAGTGAAACATCAACAGATGATGATTGATGGGACTAGAATACCTTGCTGGTTTGTTTTAAGTGGCTCCACATGAAAATAAATATTTAAATAGCAATGCTTTACGACACACGATTAAGCTCCGGAAATTCTTTTTCAAAATTTTTCCATTCCAAACGTGTGCCACATGAAAGAAAAATAACAATCTAAACGTGGCTGCTATGTGTTTGCATAAATACATTTTAAAAAACATTTACCGATGTGGCCACTTTACTGCTGAAGCTTTTTTACATGAAAAGCCTTTCTGCTATGTTGGGCATTTTATTCATAATCAATCACCAAACAACGAAGCACTCAGATCACTGGCAGCTACAATGCCACTTAAACACTTTATGATTTTAAAAAGGAGACAGAAAGTAAATCATATCTAACTAGGCAACTAGAGCGCAGGCAAAATAAATAGCTGGTATGTAAAGTTAATATACAAAATAAATAAAATAGGCAGCACACTTTGAACCAGCTTTGTCACGGAGGAAAAATAAGCTCTTTTTAGGTGAAAGTGAACAATATGCACAAGATGTGTGCAGATACTCAAATTGAAGGGAGTCAGTGGGTAAAATGTGCTGACCTCCTGCCCAGGCTTCAATGCCATGGTGGACAGAGGCAAAATGTAATTGTCAATTTAAAAGACCATTAGATGAAGCTCTCTGTGGTGTAGATCTCAGTAACCAGCGCCCACCAATCCCAAACCGTGGGTGGATCAGTGCGAATCCAGGCTCTTGCCACAGTTAATTTAGCGCATGACATAAGTATTGAGGCCAACGCGGCTTGTGGGATTGGATTGGAATAAATGTCGAGCAAAACTGAGGCAGCGGTGAATATAGGTGTTTGGATATGTTTGATTTTTAGAACCTTCTGAATGTCCCCCCAATAATCCTTGAGAGTAGGGCATGAAAACAACATGTGTATCAAGTCGGCGGCCTCAATTGAGCATTTTGGGCATTTAGTTCGATCACTAGAAGAATTATTAGAAGACCATTTAGATATTATTTCGGGCGTATAGTATAGCATACAGCTCATTCTAAACTGTTGAAGCCTTAGGCTTGAGGAGCGAACCTGTTTATTAATGTTTGACATAGAGCTCCCTATTTCTCTAGCTGTAATATTTATGCCTAATAACCTGCCCCATTTATCTGCTAGCTTAGAACAGTCGTTTGATTTATAGCAAGATAGAACATGATAAGTGTCTCTTATAGTTGATTTGATTTTTCCAGAGTATAGGCTGGACCAGATTTCGTTGTCTGTAACCGCTAAAATTTGTTTTTTATTAATCAGATAGTCGTGCAGCTGTAAGTGTTTGTATCTCATAGTTTCAGGGAGATCGAATAGTAGTTTAAGAGTATTAAATTCTATAAACCCATGAGTACCATATAAATCCCCTAATACACTAATACCATTCCTAGACCAGCTATGAGTAGAGTTGTCATTAAAGATTCCCGGTAAACCCGGGTTACCCGATAGCGGCATCATTGGATGATAGTAAGTTATTTTACAGTAATTTGAAATATTACCCCATATCTTTATTAGGTCTCTGGCGGTCTTAAATTTGACTCTTTTAAAATAGTTTGGATCGTTGGCTCGAAGCAGAAACATGTTTGAGTCTTGTGTTAGCATAAGAGTGTGAAAGGGGAGT
The DNA here is from genome assembly GCF_964204655.1 of Triturus cristatus. Classification (NCBI taxonomy): domain Eukaryota; kingdom Metazoa; phylum Chordata; class Amphibia; order Caudata; family Salamandridae; genus Triturus; species Triturus cristatus. The sequence continues at coordinate 970,532,497 of NC_140582.1, forward strand.
GTTCCTTCTTTAATAAGTAATGAGCGAATACGCAAAACAAAGGCAGACCAAAAATACAACTTAAAATCAGGGAAATTAAGCCCTCCCAAATTCGTGTTATTTGTCAGAAATTTTATCGACCTTCTCGCCTTTTTATAGCTCCAAATAAATCTGCTGAATACGCCGTCCAACTCTTTAAAAAATTTATTATTTAGATTAAGTGGTATAGATCGAAAAAGATATAAAAATTTAGGCAATATCGTCATCTTGATAAGATTAATTCTTCCGATTAAATTCAGGGGTAATCTATGCCATTTTTTTAAAAGTAAGATAGTGGATTTGATTAGTGCTTTGTAATTTATATTATTAATTTCCTGAGTTTTAGCCGTTATTTTAACACCTAAATATGTAACGCTTTTACAAATTTAAGGAACGGTCGAATTTGGGGTATAATTAGCAATAACCTGAGTCTTTTGTACATTGAGTTTGTACCCTGAGATGTTCCCATATTTCCCAGCCTCAGAGACAATACTTTGGAGTGCCTCCACAATATCTTGTGTGTAAATAGCAATGTCGTCGGCATATGCTGTTATTTTCAGTGTTTTTGAACCAGATCTAAAAGGTACAATTTGGGTTTGGGACTGTAGAGCGGATAGAAAAGGTTCCAGTGAGAGGGCAAACAAGAGAGGTGAAAGAGGGCAGCCTTGGCGAGTGCCACGACGTATTTGAAAATCAGGGGATATCAGGCCCCCGTAGCAGAAATAGGCAGTAGGATTATCGTAGAGGGCCTGTATACCCCGCAAGAATTGTCCCCCAAACCCCATTTTAGATAAGACGCACCAGAGATAGTCCCATCCCACTCGGTCAAATGCCTTCTCGGCGTCTAATAGTATCATGCCGAGTGGGGTGGACTCTATCTCCGCTACGTCGAATGCCGTTATAGCCATGTTTACGTGCATAGTAGTGTCTCTGCCGGATATGAACCCGTGTTGCTGTGGCTTGATAATTTTAGGCAATATAGGGGATAATCTTATAGCCAATATTTTTGCAAATATTTTTGCGTCAGCATTTATAAGAGAAATGGGTCGGTATGACCCTCTCTCCTCCTTTGGTTTATCTTTCTTTAAGAAGAAAATTATTTTCGCCCTATTCCTTGATTTGGGGGTTTTGCCATTAAGGCCGGCAGATTGCAGTACCTTCAAGAATAGAGATTCCAGCTCAGCTAAACATACTTTATATAGCTCTAATGGTATTGAATCTTCCCCTGCCGCCTTCCCTACAGGTAGGAGGGCTATAGCTTGATGTAATTCTGCCATTGTAATATTATTGGACAATGAATCTGTTCCAGTTATAATCTGTGAGTTAGTTATGTATTTGTCCACATAGCCCCGGATTGCGTCTGGGTTAGGAGTATTTTCTGGGGTGTATAAATTCTTATAGTAATCAGCAAATTGTCCTACTATATCCTGAGGCTGGTTATAACTTTTATTGTCACTCCCCCGTATACTTGTAATTATAGTACTAGCTCTATCCTCAGCAACTTTCTAGGCCAAAATTTTACCAATTTTATCGCCACCCTCGTATTGTGCTATTTTAAATTTATGGATCTTGGTGCTGCACTTCTGTATAAATTTTGTTTTAATTTCATTTTTTAGGAGTCCAAGTTTAAGGCCTATTTCAGTTGTCGTTGATAGTTTTAATCGGAGTGCAGAGGCTAGTAATTCCTCTTGGTTGGTTATGTTGGATATAAGCAAAGAGTTAGCCTTTCTACGTTCCGTATTTTGTCTGATCGTGTAGGCTTGAGTAAATCCCCTGATACTTGCTTTGCAGGCATCCCAGACTGTGCCACAAGCTGTAGAGTCTATATTGATATCCATAAATTCTATAAGGTGAGATTTGAGCTGCATCACATATTGTGTGTCTGTGGTCAAGTATCTAGGGAAAGAGAATGGTCTGGGCGGGGTCCTGGTGTGTGAAGTAGTTATTGTGAGGATTATTGGGTTATGATCCGAAGAAATTCGGGGACATAGAACCAGATTAGAACTCTTTAATAGGTTATCCCCTATTAGCACCATATCTAATCTTGAGCATAGTTTGTGGGGTGCTGAGTAATAAGTATAGCCCGGTAGATTTGGGTATAAGTATCGCCAGGCGTCTTTAATGTTGTGGATGCGACAGAGATCTAAGATGGATAATCTGGTTTTGCGCATCCTTTGAAAGCTACCGGGTCTAGTTGTGTCAATTTTATAGTCCATGATACAATTAAAATCCCCCATAATAATAAGCTCTCCCTCCAAGCCCAAGAGTTTGATATTCAGCTGGTCGAAGATCTTCGGTTCATCTGTGTTTGAGCCATAAATTACACAGAGGACGTATTTATAGCTCTCAAAATTAATCTGAGCAATCGCCCATCTGCCCTCTTTATCACAGAGGGTCTGTAATGTTTCAATCTTGAAACGTTTATCCTTAAGGATAGCCACGCCTCTTGTGGATTGTGCAAAGTTCGAACCTATCAAAATATCGTAGCCCAATTGATTCAATAATTTCCTATCTTTGCCAGCAATATGTGTTTCAGTGAGGAGAGCAATATGAGGGTTATGTAGTTTTAATTCTTCTGTAATCAAAAGTCTTTTATTTTTGCTATTCAAACCCGAAACATTCCAGGTTAAACACTTTATCTCATACATTATAATAAGTAAAGGGCAAAACCTTTACCCCGGCTCCAAATACCCTGATACAGTACTTGTTATTTGCACTTGAAATAATGATAAGAAGTGTGAAAAATGTAAAGAAAAAAATAAAAAGGAGAAAAAAAAAGAGTGGAACTGATGTAGTCTCTGGTAGCTCATTAAACTCTTCCCTGTCTGCCTGTAAGCTTTTTATGATGTTTTTACCCCACCCCCAAACCCCCCCACCCTTCCCCTCCCTGGTTCCAACCCCACCGATCTACACCATGGAGTCAGCTTTAGCTAGGCTAAGAGGGAGTCGATCCATAAGCAAACATGAAAAAAATTGGGGAACTTTTATAGGATGAGACGGCCTTTATTATCTTCTTAATCTTCCTTCCCCCTTTTTTTTTTTTTTCTTCTCTCTTTCTTTGTCCCCTCCCGTGTTTACAGCTTAGTTTTGCTGTTTAGCGCTGAGAATATATTATAATTTTCTCGATTATAGACGCCAACAGATGTATGTATTAATATGTGTTTCTCCTGTCAGCCTGTTTAATAAAAACTATTAAAAAAAAATTAAAAAAAGATGAAGCTCTCTAGCCAAAAGCCCCTCTAATAGTAGGTAACATGTGGTACTATTTTACCCTCTTTATCCGATTATAATTTGCTATAATTTGTTAGCTATGACTAGCTTTTACTTGAAGATTATAGTTTTAGAAACCTCTTACGGTTGAAAAAGTAGGGGTAACTCTGAAGCTGTTTGCTTGCAATTACGTGGGCACACTACCAGTCGTCCAGGTTTTTTATGTTTATCTGTGAAGGAGCTGGGTTCCACGTTCTAGTCTTACTCTGGAACCCCTGGTCGAAGGCTCTTTGTTGCCTGCTTGAAAGTGTGGAGGGGAGAAATAACCGTTAGCCAATTATACATTACCATTACAGTTGCCCGTGTTACACAAACTCCATATTCGAAGTTAGTACGTTTATTACAATGCCAAGAAAAGTTGAACATGCAAAGACCTCAAAACGAGGGTGTAAAAGTAAATAGGCACTAATACAAAACCAAATCTACGGGTGAATTTTAGGCGGTGCAACATGCACAAGACTACCAATTCCAATATCAGTACGCAGAATATAACTGCTTCAACATCAATAGCCCCCTTCATTGGAGGTTCATAAGTGAAAAGCATTAGTCTGTCCCTATAATATCACTATCATTACATCCCCATTTAGCATTTCCCAGGCAAGTTCTAGAAAAATGTGTCAGCACATGAAGGCTTTCTAAGAAGTACACTGATGTTGAATGGGTCAGGTAGCCTAAAACTACAGAGCTCGTTCTAAGAAATCCTCTCCAGGCACCGCAGGAGTTCCCGGACTCTGTCCATAACCCCAACACAAAAATCGTAGGTCATACCCCTCATCACATCACGAGATCACCCCATCCAGCTAGACACCTCCTCATAGGTAACTTTCCATGCAGCAACGGTGCTACCAGGCTCTTGCTCGATGACCTTGATTCACAGGCCTTCTCCAGTGAGAAAGAACACCGTCCCACACTATCAGTATCGCTTGCTCAAATGTATCTTCTCCTCCCTAGGCCTAACTCCCAAAACAAAAACGTTATTCTAACTAACAAAGATGAATTTTTCCACCTGCAACAGAAACGTGAGAAAGACAAATTCCACATGCACATGAATTCTAATAGAAAACTTTTAACAATGAGAGCGAACAGGGAGAAGTACACGTTTAGGCCTACCGATTCGGTCAACATAAGAACAATCCATAAGCTTTAGGAAGCACATGCATGTATAAATCATTAAATTCGACTTGTTACATAAACACATTAATAGCTTAAACATTCATTAGTTAGGAATGCACTTTTACACGTTGAGACTTAATCTAAACACAAGTAACTACAACATTAATTTCTTCGTTTTACAGGAAATAAACGCTTAACACTTCACTCTACACATTATTACAATACACAATCTAATAACCAAATGTTAACACGACAAAAGATTACACGTGAGTGCGAACTACTCATGATTTAAATGCAACCCTACAAATGAAAGAGCAAAATCGCGCTGTATCATATGCAAGCACAATTTAAAGTGTCAAGTAAAATTAAACCACAATGAGAAAAAAACAGTCGAAAATGCAAGCGACCGTACAAATGTCAAATGAATCACTTGTTCATCACGGAACACAATAGCGTGGCTGACATGAAATGTCAGGGGATTAAATAACCATATATAACAAATGGGATTTGTGCAGACAGGTGACACAGATAGCTTGCCTACAGAAAAAGCACCTGCAGGCAGATGAAACAAACAAAATACAGAAAAATGTAAAAGACGGTTTTTGTCATGCAAGTTACAGTTCACATGATGAGAGCTGGTATACGGTTGGCCCGGAGGATATCCTTTGCAGTGTGAGGGCACCTGTAGATGAAGAGAGAAGAGATCTGATACTAAGTGGGAAATTAAATGGCAAAGAAAGAGTGAATGTGTTTCTGCACACCTAATCTGCATGATGCTAATTTGTATATGATACTCGGCAGATCACTTGCTTCCTTCCTAGGGACAGCCATTTTTATTTTGCAGATTTATGTAGCGTGAACTCGACCGGAAGGTATTGGAGCGCTTTACATGAACACCAGTTACATTACACAAGGACACATTCATTTTTAGGTCTCACCTGACCCAGCGGAATATTTGCGTTATGCCTAAGCATGTGACACCCTAGGGTGGACTTTGCCCTGGTCTACAAGTATAATACACAGCGAATTACGAATATATTGTATATAGTCACAGTGCCATCATAAGGGTTTTGGGGGCCCCAGGCAGGAAATATCTTAGTGGGTCCATATTTCACGTAACTTTGAATGTTGTTACCCATTTTTTGCTAAATTCAAGCCGTATCTTGCCTAACAATATTGAATGATACATTAAAGCGTAAGATACAAAATTACACAGAAAGGAGCTCGGAAAAATCTTCTTTCCAAGGGGGCCTCTGGGAAGGTGGGGGCCTTGGGCAACTGCCCACTTTGCCCATGCCTTAAAACGTCTCTGTGTAGGCAGAATTTTATCTTACCATTCTCCAATACCATTTCTGTTTGGTATTGGCAGATATAGGGCCAGACAGAGTGGCTGACTGTTTCATGAGCCTCTTCTAAGATTAAAAAATAAACAACCTTTTATTAATTAAGGAACGTGAGCTGGCTGTACGGCAAAAAACAAAAAAACACAGATGCAATACAAGCCAGGGCGGCAGAAGTATTACTCATTGAATTAATCTTTAAAAAAATGTAGAAAAGGAGATACAGCAAAAGCTAAATTCCGCCATGTACTCCATAGGAAAGCGGACAAAACAGGCAAAATATTAGCTTGGTTACTGAAAAGAGAGACGACCTGTGAGAAGTTGGCCTGGTATATACTGTCCACTAATTAAAGTGGGCACCTTGCACCAGTCCAAACAACCCTTATGGTGATAAGGTCAAAGATAACCTTTATAGAAAGCTATCCTAGTGGTAGCTATGGAGAGCAACCTTCAGGCTAAGTCTTGAAGGAATGTTAAGCAGCTTGTTTTACCAGAATGCATCCTTATAGTATTGGTTAAATGAAAGTGAAACCACACAGTAGTTTTACAAAGATGTATTTATTATATATAACACTCTCTAGTATCCCCTACACGAGGATAGAACACAAATCAAATAATACAGTTGCAAAGAATCAAACGTAAGCTGCACAATACACAGTGGGCTCCAGGGGGAGACCAAACCATATACTAAATAAATGGTATAAGATCTACGACTCGGGACTAGACCTAGGCTAGGAGGTGTAGAATTGCTGGGAACCCAAGGAACCACCTAAGGTGAATGAGTAGGGACCCCACGGAGGACGGGTGCAGAGTGAGAACACGACCGCGTGCGCCGTACAATTCAGTGGGAAAGTTGTGGTTGGAAAATTAGAGATTAAGGACCCTTCCCAGCAGATTACGAAGACAACCCTTAGAATTTAGGAGGTTGGAGAGCCACCCAACCTGTGGATACCTTTGCACCAGAGTTACCTATCCCAGAGGAGCCAGGTGCATAGGCATGAAATGGCGTCAGAAACCCTTGTCGTTCTCTATGGATGTTGACCAAGAAATGCTGCTGCTGGAAGTACAAAAAGTGTCCGGTGGAATCCAAGCATGGATTCTAGATGAGAAGAACCTGAAAGCAGAGGGGACAGAGTCTGGGTCACATTGGAGTGACCAGGGGCTCGGTAGACGTGCTTCAGGCGTGTTGACGGTGATCTTGACTCTTCAGCTGCGCAGACCAGGAGATGTCTAGGATGACCCGGAGCTGGATACAAGCTGTCCCACGAAGGATGTTGAGTGCTGAGGGGTCGGTGTCCGGCGGGAGCACCAACAAGCCCTGGCAGCGGCATGCAACTCAGATGGTCAAATTCGGTGTCGATCTGGCCCAGCAAGGACCAGGAGACTTACCACAGCAAGGGGAGTCAGGGCATGCCTGGAGCAACCAGGAGAGCCCAAATAAAGCAAAGTTGACCCTCAAGTGGACCCACAGGTCGGAGGCACAGGAGTCATGAGGGGACCTCAGGCAGTTTCACGGGATACCAGCTAGCAGGGCAAAGAGTGCAAGGATGCCAGAGTCCTTCTCAGAAAAGATGAGCTGGGGTCAGGCCTACCAATTGCCCAATGCACAGAATTGTTACACGACAACAAGCATGTGCAGCTGCAAATGGACGCAGTGTCAAAGGGTACGGGTTATGCGGTCCCCACGAAGGATATCTGCCTCAAACTTAGTAAGAGGGCAGCGCGACCTTAGAGACCTTCAGAAACCCACCTCCTGTGTTGCAGGAGCCTTCGGAGTCCGCAGGAGCTCAGGATCAGCAAACCGGTCAGATGCATTACGGTGCCTGCATTTGCAGGGGAGTAAATCCTTCACTCCAAGGGAGATTCTTCTGTTGTCTTGGAGGTCCACAGAGTCCTGCACAGAACCTGTACGGGTCACGGACACTGGCGAGACTGGGGACGGCAAGAGAAGACAAAGTCGGGCACAAGGGAGGTCCAGCAAAGTCCAGCGGGTCCAGACGGTCGAAGTGTAGTGGTATCTTCTTGCAGAATCTTGGCCACATAAAATCTAATGTCCTGTAGCCAGGTAACCCCTTTTATACCTATGAAAGAGGTTTGGACAAATTCTACGGACCCTCCTAGGGGAGGGACAGGATGTAGGAGAGCAGGATCTGCTTCACATGTTTACCCCCACTTTTTGCTGGTGTTTCACTGTTTTTCGACTTTAGTCTGGCTGGGACACTGCTATTCAGGTCCCCAGCCTAGCTGCTTCCTCTCTAAATTGATTGCATATACTTTTGGTACATTTCATTTTGGATCTGGAGTGCCCTTATAAGTCCCTAGTATATGGTATACTATGTACCCAGGGCATAGGTACCCCAGAGGCCTACCAGGGGCTGAAGCATGTATTAGGCCACCCCTGGAAATCCACCCAAAATGTCACCACAGGTCTGCTACTGCAGCCTGGGTAAGGTGGTGCATGCACCCCTTACTGTGATATAGGTTCCCTGTATCACTACATATATACACACATATAAACCTATAAGTCACTCCTATGGCAGGCCTTGTCAATCCTGAATGCAGAGTGCTTGGTTCTTATGTCAGAGGGTGCCCCTGCATGAGCAGAGCCCCTCTGCAGCATTCGGAGACCCTTCTCTGATGCTGTTTGTAGTGCAGCCTGACCATATACTCTTAAGTGCAATATAACCTCGTGGTAAATGCTAACTTTGGGATGGCTGCACGGAAGCATGTTGTGTTTGGTGTCAAACACTTTGGAATCCTACCCCCCGCCAGTTCTGGCAGCGGGGGTAGAATTTCACCCTTATAGAGGTAGAAACATGTACCCACTGGTATACCCGGTAGAAACTTAATAGAGCCCTGGCATCACAAAATGGATGCTACAGCCACAGACTCGGGTCTGGCCTCCTGCTGCTGACCGAAACTCCGGCAGGGGAGGCCTGGACAATAAGTTTCCTGTCACAGGGAGGTGTAAGCACCTCCCTGACAGGCTTATGTGTATTAGGGCTGGGTGGGAGCACTCTCTGCTTTGAAGTCCTGCACTGGGGGCACATTTGGTGTCCCTGTGCATAGTCCAGCTCAAACCGGTCCAGGGGCTTCCAGTCCCTGCTCTGGCATGGAATTGGACAAAGGAAATGGGTGTAGCCACCCCTCTTTACAAACCCTCCCATAGGTGGCTCCCCAGAGCTAGTCCAACCCCTTCCTTAGGTATAAGTAAGGAACCTCTGTAACCAGAACTTTAGATATTCCTGGACGATACTCTGAAGCTGAATCCTGGAACTTCGACGCACTACTCAAGACTAGAGGACTGAAGAAATCTCCCTTGGGGTCAAGGAGTAACTCCCCTGCTTGGCAGGCACCAAAAAAGCAATTTGCCGGTCTGCATTTCCGAAGAGCCCGCCGGACCCCGAAGTATTTGCAGCCCAGGAAGAGGATTTCCAGACATCATACAGGCTGACCCGAGTCCCCAGCAAAGCTGATACCCGCAGCCCTTGTGAGTAGCGTGGAACCGGAACTCCTGGTCACCGTGCACTTTTGCAAGTGCATTGACTTCTCGACATCTCCTGAAGTTGTGCTTGGGTTGACTTGTAGCCCCCACCTCGAGCACAGAATCCACTGAAGATTGTTGGCCTAGTCACCCCGAGTAACCGTGGGCCACCATTTTGTTTTGTCTCGAGGTGCCTTCGCGATCTCTGGTCTGTCAACAGGTGGGTCCCTGGGGGAGTAACTTTGAATTTCCTTGGGCTTCCCTGGTTGCTCCAGACGTACCCCGACTCCCTACCAAGTGGTGAGTCCCACAGACCTCGCTAGTCTGCACCGAAGCATCTTTCTTGTTTTTGGGTGGGTTGCTTTTGCCAAGGCTTGTTGTGTTCACTCTGGACACCGATGCTGCAGCACTCGACATCCTTTGTGGGACAGCTCGAATCCAGCTCCTGGTCATCCTCAACACCTCCTGGTCCTCGTGGCTGAAGAGTCAAGCTTCACATTCTTCAGCTGAAATCATCCGACATCGGTGGGCATCTGCCTTTCGCCTTTCTGGTCACTGGCTAGTGATCCAGACTCTGTCCCCTCTGCTTTCAGGTTCTTCTCATCTTCGATCCAGGCTTGGATCTCTTCGGACACTTCGCATCTTCCCGGCAGCAGCACTTCTTCGCCAGCTCCCATTGAAATCGCCGACACGACTCGACACCAAAAGACACCTATGCACCCGGCTTCCCTGGGTGAGGTAACACGAGTACTCCGGTTTTAGTCCTGACTCAATTGTTAGTGTCCCTAATCTTTAAAAATCTAACCGCGACTTTCCCCATAGAAGGTAACGGGAGCTTTCGGCTGTGTTCACACACTGCACACGGCCCCCGTGGGTCTCCTGTGTCACTACCTTGGGTGGTTCCTTGGGGTCCCAGCGATTCTACAGGCTCTAGGCCTTGTGTCTAGTTAAGTTGTGGTTCTTATACCACTATTTTAGTATATGGTTTGGCTCGCCCCTAGGGCCTGATGTGTATTTGTGCTATCTTACTGTAATATTTGAAGTGTAACTTATGTGTTTTGACCTCTAGTCTCATAAAGAGACTAGGAGGGTGTGTTTAGCAATAAATACATATATTTTATATATATATACCTGGTGTGGTTATCTTTCATTTAGGCACTCAAGAGATTATAGACTGGTAAAACATGTTGCTTTACATTCCTTCAAGACTTAGCCTGAAGGCTGCTCTCCATAGCTACCACTAGGATAGCTTTCAATAAAGGTTGTCTTTAACCTATAACCAATAAGGGGTTGTTTGGACTGATACAGGGTGCCCACTATAACTAGTGGACAGCATATATCAGGCCAACTTCTCACACAGGACAGGGGGGAGGCTACTCCCATGTCCCTTGTCCAGTTTCGTGCCAGAGCAGGAGCAAATGGCTCCCAGGACTGGTTTGAGCTGGACTATGCACAGGGACACCAAATGTGCCACTGAGTCAGACTTTCTGGCACAGAGACAGTGCACCCACCCAGCCCCAATACACTAAATCATGTCTGGGAGGTTGGAACACCTCCCCGTGACAGGATGCCTATTGTGCTGCCTTCCCCTGCTCGAGCTTGGCTCAGCAGCAGGATGGTAGACTTGTGTCTATAGCTGGCAGCATCCATTTTGTGCTGTATGGCTCGAGGAAGTTGGTACCGGTAGACTTAGATACCCCAGGAACCTTGGTTCTGAGGGAAGGAATCATACCTCCCACACCAGTTACTGGTGTGGGGGTATGATTCCAAGGTGTTTGACATTGCTGTCATTTACGAGATAGCATTTACCGTGAGGTTATAATGCACCTCTACCTATATGTCTGGTAGTATCACATACAGCCCGGGAGAATAGTCTCCGAAGACTGCAGAGGGGCCCTGCTCGTGCAGGAGCACCCTCTCACGTAAAACCCAGCAGCCTGCCTTCAGGATTGTTAAGGCTTGCTATAGGGGTGACTTACGAAGTTTTAAGTGTAGTTATATATGTTGATATAGTGAACCTATATCTAAGGTAAGTGGTGCAAGCACCATCTTACACAGGCTGCAGTAGCAGACCTAAGGTTCCATTTTGCATGGCCTCTCAGGGGTGGCATAATACATACTTCAGCCCATCAGAGGCACCTGGGGTACCTATGCGCTGGGTGCATGTGTACCATATACTAGGGACTATTAAGGGTACCCCAGTATCCAATCTGAAGTTGTACCAAAGTACAAACATATCAACTTAAGGGAGAAAGCAGATAGGCTGGGGTCCTAAATAGCAGGATTCCAGCCAGACTAGTCAAAACAGTGGGTGCAACAAGCAAAAAGTGGGTGTAACCATAAGAAGCAGATCCTACTTTCCTACACGACCCCATCAAATATCACATTGATTAATGAGCAGGGAATCACACTATACACACAGGGATCGATTAACAAAGGTTTAAACATCTATTATGAACAATTACAATAGAGAGATGGATTGCAGGCTATAGATCCAAAGGGGTATCCCATTTTAATAACAAAAGCGCTAAATCACTAAACTCACGAACAAAAGCAACAGTTAAATGAACGTTCACCATTGGGGGTGGTGACAGCGACCCTGAAAGGACTAAGTACAGGTATGACCTCTGGAATGGATTGCCAACCAGCTGAGTTTTATCAGACCTGTGCTGGCCTCATAGCAGACAAACCTTTATGAGTTTACCAGGAAGCAATAAAAGAGGGTGTACTACAGACTCAACCCCGGAAAAGATCCCCTGGATGTAAACGACTATAGGCCTGTGCTTAAATCCTCTGTAAAGTACCATCTACTAGACTTTAAGAGAGTAACTTGACAATTTGTCCATGAAGACCAACGTAGATATATACCTGGCAAGAAGGTAGCGTTAACATGGGTGAAACTGCAGACAGTGATTAAGAAATGGCAATGTTTTTCTTGGATAGCTGACAAAAGATTTTCACAGAGTGTCGTAGAGGAACTCGTTACCTATGGTTGATGTTCTCAATTTTGTCCATAATTCATAAAGATGGCTTGATTTATTTATGGAAGATCATTGACAAGAGTCAAAACCAACAGAGTGAATTTGGAAGGATGGAATGAGCCAAAGCTGTGGAGATAGTGTGCATGTTGGTTTCGAGGAGTAGGTTTGTTGAATCAGTTGTAATAGGCATTGGGGTTCAGAAAGCATTCCCTTGGAGTGCTTATAAGAGAGGGATTGTGTGGTTGGCAGACTTTTTGATCTCAAGCAGATGACCAAGTTTCAGTTGGCTGTCAAGCCCTTTACTTTGAGGAAAGGATAAGCGTGGACTCTTGTCAATAGTAAGTGGCTGTAATGAAGTATGAGGTGAGTAATCGTGCCCATCATGGGTAGACAAGTTCTCCTGTGGGCTGTCTGCTTGGATGCTGCTGTGGTGCAGCAGGACATGACTAGGGGGTTTGCTTACATGGCAGCCGTCTTGAGGGGCAGTGGGCGGCTACTGGAGGGCTGTGGACAGGGTCATTGATAGTATTTAGTCTGTGGCAGTGCAGAAGTTGCTTTTTTCCAGAACTTTGTCCAAAATCACTTCATTTATATTGGCGCTGTGCTGCCTGGTAACATTCCCCAAATGGTAATAGAATTACATAATGGAGAAGTTTAGGATGATGAGCTAGTTGTGTAGCGCTCAGTACAGATGGTAGGCTTGGTTGACATTAAGGATAATGTTCCTAGCTATAGTATAAACCTTTAAGGACTTCAGAGTATCTAACAATGGGGGTGAAGATATGAAGGGCAATACATTTGCATTGGTGATGAGTATCCTAGTACCCGCAGATATTAAGTGTTTCCCCCTTGACGGACGTTTCCATTCTTTGAGTCTAAGAAAAAACATAGTAGGACAATCAAGATGGGGATAGATCTGAGGTGTTGTAACATGCTTTCTGGTGTCTGACCTTATATAATGTTCACGTTAATTACCTTAGGTAATGCACTTTCTTATGGATACTTTAATTGCAGATTCCCTGCATTTTGAATCCCCCAGGTGCCACATTTGATATGGAACTTTATCAGCAATTGCTCCTGTAAACCAGAAGGTCATGCCATCAGGCTCAGCAGGGTCTTTGCACCACCTCTGGAAGTAAGGCGCAAACTTCCATATAGATGCCAACCCTACACGCTGATACTCTAATTCAGCCTCAGATGTGCATCGATTGTGAAAGATTGCTATGTAGCAGTGTGAAAAATCTATCCTGGCAATTTTTGTAATTATTAATTCCACTCCACAGAATGAGAAGGAGGAAAGGTGGTGAGGAATTAGCATCTAGATGGAGAATCCTTCACAAAGAGTGCTACCAAAGGTTAGTAATTTATTTTTCTGATCTATACTTCTAACTACAGATTTTGAAAAAATGCCACACCAGTATCTCTGACAAGAAAGAGGGTCTGAGGAATTCATTCAGGACCAAACAGGCAAAATGGCTCTCCTTCTAGACATGAGTGTCAAGACAGTAATACCTGATGAAAGTGTGAATAGATGCCCATGAGTTCAACACCAGAATACATCTCTTGTTGCAGTCTTAGTTCTGGTGGAATGAGGCCTCAGGAGGCTCCTCGTTGACCAGGGCATACCATTTCTATGCACAGGACACTCCATCTGGACTAGGTTCACTTCTGAACCTTGTTCTTTTCTTAGCCCCCTTGAAACAAAAAGGTGGCTGTTCACCTAGTATTCCTCAGACTGACCTATGTCAAAACTAAAAACCCTCTTTGGAGTGAGGATGATGAACTGCCCTACATGGACAATAGCCTCTCAGATCACCCGTGCATAAGCCCAAAAGTGTACACATCAATAACATGAGGTTCAAGACAATGTTTTGCAGGTGCGTGGAACATCAATTGGTAGCATCTGCCCCCAGCATAGCCTGCTTTCACATATAACATTTTGATGATACCAAGCTATTGACAGCAAACAACCCATTTAGACACCACATACAGTTGTGGAAACAATATATTGATGATAACGTGGTGATCTGCAATTGGAATGAACAATCAACAGAGGACAGTTTCGGGAGAATCCGTCTGGCAGGAGCCAAGAAAAAGGTGGAGGGTGTAAAAAAAAGGGCATTTCCCATGTTAATTCCCATAAGAGTTGTGAACACGACTACAGCCTGAACTGCTGGACTGAATTACACCAAATTTTGAAAAAAAGCTAGCTTTTGGTACGCAGATTGTGGTTTTGTTATTTGGTGTAAATCCGTTGAGTAGTTTTCGAGAAATTAAAAGAAATCCAAATGTGTTTATCTATTATCATGGTTTATTTGCGAATAAGGATGAGTTCATGTAGGGAAATGCAGAGCTCTGATTAGCTGCCAACACTCCAACCAGGAAGGGTTGGCTGTCATCTTGGGATTCGGCTTCAGCCGAATTCCACAAAATAAGTGAAAAAAAAGAAAAGGGAGCAGAGTAGGAGTACCCTGACCCCCAAGCCTTGATCTTGTGGTTCCAGCGGGGCCCCGGCAGGGGAAACAAAGCCTTTTTTAAAAAAAAAATAATAATAATGTTGCCACCAATTTGCGTTATTTGCAGCAAAAATGTAAAAAAAAAACAAGGCAAGCTCTCACACTTGTTTTGTAATGAGCAGAAAGAGGCAGAATAAATGTCAGTAGCAAGCTAAAAGCAGCAAGATAAAGGTAAGAAACAAACAGAAAGAGGCAGAATAAAGGTCAGAAAAAAGCAGAAAGAGGCAGAATAAAGGTCCGAAACTAGCAGAAAGAGCCAAATTAAGGTGAGAAACAAGCATAAAGAGGCAAAATAAAGGTCATCAACGAGCAGAAAGAGGTAAAATGAACGTGAGAAAAGAGCAGAAATAGGCAAAATAAAGGTCAGCAACGAGCAGAAAGAGGCAAAATAAAGGTGAAAAACAAGAAGAGGCAGAATAAAGGTCAGATTGGAGCAGAATAAAGGTCAGGAATGAGCAGAAAGAAGCAAGATAAATGTGAGAAATGAGCAGAAAGAGGCAGAATAAAGGTCAGAAAGGAGCAGGAAGAGGCAGAATAAAGGTCAGCAAAGAGTAGAAAGAGGTAAGATGAAGGTAAGAAGCAAGCTGACAGAGGTAAAATAAAGGTCAGAAACAAGCAGTAAGAGGCAAAATAAAGTTCAGAAACGAGCAGAAAGATGCAAAATAAAGGTGAGAAACAAGCAGAAAGAGGTAGAATAAAGGTCAGAAACAATCAGAATGAGGCAGGTTAAAGGTCAGCAACGAGCAGCAAGAGGCAAGATAATGGTGAGAAATTAGCAGAAAGGGGCAGAATAAAGGTCAGAAATGAGCACAAAGAGGCAAAATAGAGGTCAGAAACAAGCAGCAAGAGGCACAGTAAAGATCAGTAAAGAGCAGAAAAAGGCTGAATAAACGTCTGAAACAAGCAGAAAGAGGAAAAATAAAGGTCAGAAACATGCAGAAAATGACAAAAAACGAGCAGAGAAAGTACAAAACTGAGAACTGGCACAAAGGAAGCTGGCACGAGGACCTGTTCATGTGTGCCTCCCTACTTTTGTTTACCAAGCACCCACTCACAGACCAGCTGAGAGACTTACACACCCACTCACATACTCATGCACCTACTCAGAGACTGACACACCCATTCACCGACCCATTTAGACACTCATGCACCCACTCACAGATCCACTCACTCATGCACCAACTCAAGAGACCCCCTCCGAGACTCTCACACAGTCTCACAGACCCACTCAGACACTCATCCACCCACTCATATTCCCACCCACAGACCCACCCAGAGACTCATGCAACCACTCACAGATTCACTCAGAGACTCACACACCCACAGACTGACCCATTCAGACACTCACTCACAGGCCCATTCAGAGACTCACACAACTACTCACAGACCCACTTAGCCATTCATGCACCCACTCACTCACCCACTCAGACTCATCCATCTACTCACAGACCTTCAACGACACTCATGCACCCACTCATAGACCCAGTCAGAAACTCATGCACCAACTCACAGACCCACTCAGACACTCATGCATCCAGTCACAGACAAATTTAGACACTCATGCACCCACTCACAAACCCACTTAGACACTCACGCACCCAGTCAAAGAACCACACAACCACTCACACAGTCACAAACCCACTCACACACCCACTAAGAGACCCATACAGCCACTCACACACCCACTGTCAAAGGTTACAGTTGGGAAATAAAATGTAGAAAACTGTTGAAATTCACTAAAAAAAAACAAGGTTAAAGGGACGTTACAGTTAGTAAATAGAATTAAAAAAAACATAGAATTTCACACAAAAATACCAAAGGTTACAGGGACGTTATAGTTAGGCTCAGATTACACTTGTCCAAAATCAGTGAAATTCAGCAATTATAGTTACTTGAGCTAGCTATAACTTACGCCATTTAAATGCACTGCTTATGACCTCACATATTACATCACTTATTGTTGGAGCCGGCCTCGTGGCGTGGTCCTGTTCCCCCTCACTAAGCCGCACGAGGTCCCCTGCACCTCGGGGCTCCTCCATTTTGGATTATACATGACTCTACGCAACCGCCTACGTGACCCCGCCCAACCCGGCCTCGGTCCCAGCGAGGCCCGACATCGAGGCGCCAACCCCTGGCCAGGGGGATACCACGTGAACACTTCCCCACTCCCGGCGGAGGGCAGTATCGATGGGACCCCCAACCGTCCTCCCACACCTAGGTGCGCTCGCCCCACAGCTCTCTGGGGCCTGGCGCCTCTCCTGCTGGGCGTCTGGCCGCTCCCAACCCGGCCTCTCTGCCCCCCGGACGCAAGGGTCCGGACATCAAAGGGCCCCAGACCTATATCTGGGGCGATCCGGCAACAAGACAGCAGTTGTATTCCGGAGTCAAGAGCCCTGCTGATCGGATCGCGGCTGACCCTACGGAGAAAGACTCATCCTGGAACCACGCTCTGAGCCCTGCTGACTACGTCGCGGCTTCACCGTGCTTAAAGACCTTCACGAACCTTTGGGGCCCTGCTGACGCTGTCGCGGCTCGACCTTGTTGAACTACCACCGGAGCCCTGCTGACCGTGTCGCGGCTCGACCCAAGCGGAACTACCACCCGAGCCCTGCAGGCACCGTCCCGGCTCTTCACGTCCGAGCTGCTTTGAGACCAGCACGCAAGGTCTGGCGCAGAGCCTCCCCGTACCAGGCTGGTTCTAAGACTGTCCCGCTACCCTGTCCCTACAAAGACATTGAGACTCTTTCTGGATCACTCGATCCCACTGTAAATATATTGAATGTGCTACCTTTGATAAAGTACAGAGATAAGCAACTGATACGGAGTCCCGTGTGGTGGTGTTACTGGGCCTAGTACGACCCCAAGGGAAGGACCTCTCCCAGGAGGCTTCTCAGCGGCACTCGGCTATAACCTTGCGGTAGGAAGGTGCCCCGGAGTGGTCCCCCCGACTCCCCGGTGGTCCTCCCTCCAACACTTATGAAATAATCACTTGCTGCTCACCACCGACACTGCCAGGAGTCTCTTTGCCCTCCGCACATCTCCAGGAGCCCCTGCCTTCG
The DNA here is from genome assembly GCF_964204655.1 of Triturus cristatus. Classification (NCBI taxonomy): domain Eukaryota; kingdom Metazoa; phylum Chordata; class Amphibia; order Caudata; family Salamandridae; genus Triturus; species Triturus cristatus. The sequence goes on from NC_140582.1 coordinate 970,550,278, forward strand.
CCGAACGTGCCGCTGCCACGGGACTACATATCCCGAGGTCCTCTGCGGCGGTGCGCACAGATCACGTCACGCCAGCGCCCGGAGGCGCACTCAAGAAGCCCTGAGGCCGGCCCACCGGGGGGAAATAATCACTTGCTGCTCACCGCCGACACTGCCAGGAGTCTCTTTGCCCTCCGCACAGCTCCAGGAGCCCCTGCCTTTGCCGAACGCGCCGCCGCCACGGGACTACATATCCCGAGGTCCTCTGCGGCGGCGCGCACAGATCACGTCATGCCAGCGCCTGGAGGCGCACTCAAGAAGCCCTGAGGCCCGCTTCGCGGGACGGGCCGGGCTAAGCCCGGGCAAAGGGCGGGCCCTCTGTGGCCCTCAGAGGCACGAGGAGGCCGGGCTGGGCCACATCCATTGGCTGGAAAACCAGGTACTGTGCTAGATCTATGTGCAAGACAATAGCGGCCCACTCGCTACTGTGGAGTGGTGGACGTAGTATTTTATTCCTATAAGTGGGACACTGATTTGTTTAGCATAGCCTGGAAATTTTAACTGATATATCTGATGTGCCCTGAAATGCTGGGTTGTTAATTATCAAATATTATCCCGCTTCTCTGCTCCGACCTCATTGGGAGATAAGGGACTAGTGATTGAAACGGTACTATGGCTTCCAAACCTAAAATACGATCTACTAAGAGGAAAGCAACTACCTCGCTGACCACTACACAAACCGGACCTGACACTGATATTGCAGTTGGATATTCAGCACCTCCAACTGCAATAGATTTAATGTTAAGGAAGGTTATTGGGGCAGTAAATGGGGAGATTGAACGCACCCAGAGACACCTATCAATGACCCCCACAAACAATCTCCATACACAAACGCAGAGCAGACCTTCGCAAGTCCCAGATATAAATCTTTGCGAAAGTTCACAGGATAACAGCCCGGATGTTTCACTTGAAAATGTCCCTTGTGGTCAGCAGGCAACGGAGGTCGAGCCACTTCCTGGCAGGGCAGCAAAAAGACCAAACATAACAAAACATAGGCTGCCTAAACGGGGTCCAAAGAACACGCATGCGAGGAAATCGAAACCTACCAGTAGGGGTTGGAAGATACAATTAATAGAAGATGAGGTTATGGAAATAGATGTGCATAGTCCACTAATCCCGCCAGGGTGGCTTCACCCTGTAATTATTGACCTTCAAAAACATCTTGAAACCTTCATCACCTCTCAATTAAAACCATTAATCAGCAAACTAGACAAAATTGCTAATTAATTGCAAAAACTGGTTGAAGGAATCTATAAATCCCATCCCCACTGGAAATATAACACCATCAATGACCCCCTCGTCAAGGCCGCTTCCTATGAATAACAACTGCACAAGTAACGAGCCATGTACTATCACACAAGTTCATGCCCCACCCAAAGCCTTAGTCCACTTGGAGGATAGAAGTTCCACTGAAAATGAGAACTTTGTTAACTACAAAATTCAGGCCCAGCCCACCCGGGCACAGATGTTGTCAGGGCAGGCCGAGACTCATTGCCAGGATGACAAACAGCAGAAAGACTATGAGAGCAAGGAAAAAACTTACTTTCCCCTCCCTCGAGTAAATTTACCCCCCCAAGCAAGCCCTTATGTTGTGGTGTTTGCTGGGGTACCCGAACTTAGGGCGGGGCAGAAGGAGCCATACTTAGAACTAAAAAACAAGATTACAAATTGGTTAAACATACATAGACCCCTCCAAGGGAGGGAAACGGGAGAAATTATCCATGTGAGGAGAGTACCTTGGCTGGGAAGTAGAGGGAAGGATATAGAAGGGGATTGTATTATTGCAAATTTCAGGAACCCAAATCTAGTTGAGTACATACTGGGTAACTGTAACAAAAACACAACCAGTACTATACGATCCATGCCATTAGGCTACTTCTACCCTAGAAATGCTATTGCTTATCCCTTGACTTATAATCAGGGTAGGGAGGAAAGAGGATAGATGGACATAGGATAAGGAATCCTGAACATAGCCATCCATTGCTATTAAATCTGGGTGGCCTGCAGTGGACGAACAGATTCAGTCCCCTTCAATCCTTGGACGAAAATGATTGACTAATCAACTTAGAGACACAATCTGTGGGGACGGAAATAAAGATGTCTACGGATACTAGCGAATTAACATTTGAGGGGAGGTATACACTGAATGCTCTGGAAGTTATCCCGCTAAATCAGAATGGGGAAACACAAGATTCCCCGCCCGATGGGAGGGAGGCAGATAAGCTAGGTGCCCAGGGTTCAAATTTGACCGGGATACAGGGGGGAAAGGTGAAAATAACATCATGCAATATTGCAGGTTTAGCTGGAAAAATAGCAAATGTAGATTGTAGGAACCAACTAAGGGACTCCCACATAGTAGCCTTACAGGAGACTTGGGTGGTTGAGCCTGATCTTTACCATCTGGAGGGCTATAAGTTTTTTTTTGTCCCAGCCCAAGAGAGCAGGGCAGGCAGAGCAAAAGGAGGTTTAATAATATATGCTGATATTAACCTAAAGGGGAGATGGATAGTGCCATCTTGGACCTCATATAACCTCCAAGCAGTAACATTCCAAGGACAAGGGCTGAGGGTACAACTATTTAATATTTATAACCCAGGCTCAGGAAGCGGCAGTAATGCCGTCCTAGAGGAACTTGATGCAAGATTAAAACAGGAAACTGATTTAAGAAAAGGAGGGGGAGATCCATTTGTCCTTTTAATGGGGGATTTAAATTGTCATCTCTGCTCACATCTGATACCAGTAACTACAGACTGGGATCTTTGCCCAGTCAGGAAGGGGCCACATTTTGAGCACAGTACTGAGGGCACATTACTAACCAAACTAATAGGTATTCATTCACTAGCACATACCATCGATTTGGTTACCCCAGGGCCAGAGGGTACCCTTGTACCAACTTTCAAAGGAAGGGGATGTTCGTCTATTATAGACTATATATTGATATCCCCTTTTGCTAAACAATGGATCATGAAGGTAAGCATTAAATGGAGCTCCTTTAGTGATCATAATCCCTTAACCATAGAATTACTCCACAAGGGCCGTATCGAAATGAATAAGCAGCTGGACATTATTTTACAGCCAACAGATCAGGGAAGGCGCTTAAGGTGGGCGAAAATCAATGCCCCTGAATTTTACGCCACACTGATTGCAAAGGGGAAAAAGTGGGTTGAGGAGTGTCTAGATCTTAAAATAGAGGGAGCTGACCTAGTTGCTGCTTTCAGGGAGCTAATCAAACTTGCCGAAAAATTATTAGAGGCAAAAGGCCCTAGAAAACCAGGGATACAACCAAGATGGTTTGATGTAAATTGCTCGCGAGCATTAAGAAATTTAAAATCAAGTCTTAAGGCAAACCCAAGGGATAAAGCAGAAGTGGCAAAGTATAGAACAATTTATAAAATCAAGACCAAAGAAAGGAAGGCTACACCAAAAGCAGAAATATGGGCCGATCTAAGAGAGGCTGGAGAAAACAGGGATTTTACTGAATTTTGGAGGATTGTCAACAGGCCCTGTTTCCATGATTGTAGTGCCCCGGCCCTCAGCACAAATATCCTCCCACAGCAATGGGTGACCCATTTTGAGAGTCTCTATAATCATTCTAAAGATCCCATACAAGAAGGGGGATGGGATGGCAAAAGGAGTTTGGTGCAGGATTTTACACTCATTGAGATCACACAGGCAATCAAAGGGTTGACACCAAATAAAGCCCCAGGGCCCGATGGTACTCCCCCAGATTTGTATAGAAGTAATATCGACCTGTGGGCGCCAATTTTAACGAGGGTGCTAAATGCAGCTATTAAAACAGGACTCCCGAGATCGTGGTCCACTGCTTTAATTGTACCCATCTTCAAGAAAGGAAACAGGGATGACCCCCAATGCTACAGACCCATATCATTGATCGATGTTTCGGTCCAAAATACTTGGGCGGGTGGTTTTAAATCGCCTGATGACCTGGACTGAAGAGCACCACACAATAGCCGATACACATGATGGTTTTAGAGCGGGAAAATCGACCAGTGACCAATGTTTAAAATTATATTTACTGATCGCCAAATACACTAGAGCAAGCAATGGCACCATCTATATGAGGTTCATGGACCTGGCGGCGGCCTTTGACAATGTGAACAGAAGTAAACGATGGGAAAGGATGAATACTTTGGGTGTAGATCGGGGACTTATAAACATCTTGAGAGAGCTGCACTGGAACACCACAGCTAGGGTTCGCTTCAGTACGGACGGGGGCAAACCGACTCCTTCTCATGCTCTAGTGGAGTATGGCAGGGGTGCATACTTGCCCCCTTTCTGTTTTCATTATATATTAATGATCTGGAGTCGAGCCTTATAGCTCAGGCAGCTGATTGTCCCAAAGCAGGGAAGCGTCAAATACCGGTACTTTTGTACGCGGATGACGCGGTCCTGCTCGCCCGGACACCGAGAAGCCTCCAATCACTGATTAATGGATTTGTAGATTTTATGGAAAAATTAGATCTGTCCGTGAATTTGAGCAAATCCTTTGCACTGATTGCAGGCAAGAAACCCAGCAAAAAAACGGTGTTCAAAATAGGGACGCACACTATGGGCACTGTAAGCACCTTTCCGTATATAGGCCTCCTCTTTGATGGTAAAATTCAATTTGACATACTGCTGGAGGAACATCGCACCAAACTGGTCTCCTCATGTGGCACAATTATGAACTTTGCCCAAAGGTTGGGACGCTGGTCCCCAGAGCAGATAATGAGCCTATATAGTTCAATCAGTACCGCCAAAGCACTATATGGAGCCGAGGTGTGGGGCTTTAGGGATGCGAAACAGTTGCAATTAGAGGAAGTTAAATTCATTCGTAGAATCCTTAAGATCCCACACTCAATACCAGCTGAAATTGCACATTCAGAACTCGGTATTCCATATATTATAGACCAGGTCAAGATCAGACCGGTTTTGGCTTGGCTCAGTATTTGGGCCAACCCGGAGGCGGAGCTAAGCAGAGAAATTCTCATTGACTGCATACAAAGGGATAAAGGGATGTAAATCCCTTGGCTGAAATACGTCAAAACAACCTTAGAGTCCGTAGACCAGCACACCCTCTTTAGTACCCCGGCCCTAATGTCAAGGAATAGCAAATCACAAATTAAAAAATTGTTGCTCGATAAATTGGAAATGCGCAGAGAGACTAAAGCTTTAGCACTAAAACGATCAGTTGTAGCGCACTACTTAGTTAAAGATGCAGAGGGTATGGAACCCTATCTATTCTTGATGCATAATCAGCAGGACAGGTTTTTAATGTGTCGTTTTAGGCTCAATTTGTTGCATAATATTTTATCTTACCCGTCTGGTTTTACTGTAACTATTGAGCAGAAGGGTGCCTGCGGCTGCGACAACATGTCTCCGCAGGACACCCTTCATTTTGTATTATTATGTCCATTTTATCGTTTTCCCAGGCGTATGTTTCTGGTTGATATTTTAAAAAATGGAAAATTCCGTCATGCTAAAATAGCCCTGTTGTTCCTTCAAAGAGCAAATTACATGCACACTCTATGCTCAGTAATAAGCTTTTTGAAAGCGGCAGTAAGATAAAGGAATACCAGAGATTAACGTAACATAAATGTAATATTGGATTTTATATGAATTGTAACAGTTTGGCCGATGGTTGTTTTTATATTAATGTAATGTATAATTATATGTGTTGCTCTGTTTTTATAATATGGATTTTTTATGATGATTTTCTAACCATCGAAATAAAGATAACTGAACTGAACATCACTTATGACATGGTCAGTGAAATCACTGATGATATCATTGATGACATCTCAAAGTACATCACTGATGACATCATCCAGTCAATGTAAGTGTTTCGTAAAAGCTTCTGCGAGTTAAAGGTATATACTAAGCATTTGTATCCTGCCAGTCTACCTTTGCCATAGGCTTTCATGTGTACTTTGCTCCCCATTCCTCCTTCTTTGCTGTTGTTGTTGGCCCATGCGTCACTGGCAGGCAGCCATTTCGTGCATCCAGCCAGTGTGCCTTTGTCATAGGCTTGCATGTGTTCTTTGCTCCCCATGCCTCCTTGCGTGCTGCTGTTGTTTGACCATGAGGTGTTGCAGGGATTCTGCACATACACAGAACTATGCGCAGGAGAACGGGACCTCGGTGTATAAGGGCTAAGCCTTCCTACCACCTCAGTACCCGAAATCCCAGGACCGACTAGCTATAATGTCTCACTCGCTCTCCTACATATTCACGAAGATGCAAATGATTAGCACCCCAGGACACAGCACTCCCGACTCTCTCAGGAATCGCGGTAGCAAGACGTACCCTTTCGCTCACTCACTCATACCTGCCCACAATAAGAATTGACAGAGTCACTGTTATAGTTCAAAATGTTTATTTTAACTATGGTGCTCTATAATGCAGTATACGAGCCACTACCAGCAGCAAACCGCATAAACCTAAAACAGTTAGCATTGTAGCAAGTCCATAGATTATAAAGGCTGATGTCATCGTACACAGACAGTGGATAAAAGACTATAAGGCTTAACCACCCTCCCCTTGGCAAGAAGAAGTTTTATTATATAAAAGAAGATCTCTGGGCTTTGTCAGTAGACCCCCATGCCTTAGTGCCTAGATGATATTTTTACATAATAGGAACAGCTTAGCTCTTCTCCCTGGAAAGGTCCCGTGTGTGTTTAAACAACATGCATCTCCATTATATCAAAGCACTGGTTTCCTGCAATAGCAGCTGTGTTAGCATGTTTTGTCTAGGTGCTTGTGACTGAACAGAACAGAATAGAAAGGGGCATTGTTTATCAACCTTGCACACTGTGTTCAGACTAAACGCCAGGAACAGGCAGAGAACGCAGAAAGCAGACGGTTCTCATGTAAAAGGCACAAACAGTCTTGCAAAATAAAGTCATGTAGTAACACGTGCAAAAGCAGCATGGCAGCAGAGCTCATGCTAACTTAACATTGTCTACAATGACCCTAACAGACATATGACAGTGACATCTTGTGCATTAAGTCAGTGTGCCTGTGCCATAGGCTTGCATGGATGGATGAAATATCACTTTAATAATATGCTTGAGGATCATTGTAGTATGTATATTAAGAATATGATTTTGATTATCAGTGCTTATATATGACATGCATTTTTTGCACATTTTTTTTAATTTGCGCCTCCTTGCCTCACAATGTGTTTTTTTCTCATCCTCCTATACAAACATTGGCAATTATTGATCTTTTTTAATTACATTTGTTTATTTTATAATTTTTTTATTTTTCATTTGAATGTTTTCAATTTTTTATTTCTATTGTTTTCATTTTCTCAATTTTTAAAAAGTAATTTACTATTTTTTATTTTGTTATACAGTTTTTTTCTCCATTTTGCCTCAGTTGATCCATCCATCCATCCACCATAGGCATACAGCGACGCAACAGATTCAGTTTTCTCCTGGATACTCTGGCTGCAGTGCACTGCAGACACATCAGCCTCATTACATTTTTAAATGATTACTCCATTTCCCCCTGGATCACTTTGCCTGTCATAGGTGCACATTAACCTCCATTTTTTAAAGATTTTTATTCCATATCCTTATGCAGTTTCCGGAGTGACACAGGTGTCTTCTTTAGAAAATATGGACCCTGCGAGGGATGTCAGACAAGCTGGAGTGTCTTCGTGCATGGACCTCAGTGTCTCGTGTCTGCATGGAAGCTTCTCCTATGGTTTGCCCAGCGAAGAAATGGTACTTATATACCCGAAAGGTACCCTCAGGGGTTCTACCTAGATGTGTCATGGTACTGTGGGCCTGTCGTCCAAGGATGACGATAGTGGTGACTTTTGTACGGAGTTATTATGCAGAAGATGGTAATCCTGCTGTGATACTAAGAATCCTCATGCATAATAAATGAGGCTAGTTTTCAAAGAAAACCACCCAACATTTATTCGGCACCTTGCCTAGGTAAAGGGTCAGTGCCAGAGCCGTTATGTAGAACAAGGTAGGACAAGGTAGGACAAATGTAGGTAAAAGGTCGCTCAGCTAACTAGGACCATATTGAAGTACATCGGGGCTCATAACAGTGATGCTAAATTGGATTTGTCCCTTTCGCAAAGTAGTACCCAATAGTTTCAGGAAACAGAGCAAAGTGAACAGCCAGCAATAGTTCATCTTTCTGGTGGTGGAACAGAACAGGAGGTCAAGCTTCCTGCCGAGCAAGAACCTCCTCTTTTAAAATCATTGGCTCCCAGATCTCCAGCAAGGGAAAGGAAGGGTACTACTCCACTATTTTCCCCAAGCACCACTTCTTATAATGATGATAGGGACATGGAGCGGATCCCGGCAGAGTCCAGGACATAGCAGGACAGGCAATGGAAAAGAAAAGTTCCTGAGAGCCCTAGAATTATGGAAGGGGAAGATGAGGAGGATTACGACAATGAGCTAGTCATTGTGGAAGGTGACACAGAGAACTCCAACATTAATGTTCAACTTGCTCCAAGGGACATGGCACAAGTAGCATCGCCAGCTCCGATTTTTGCTAAGCCCCAGCTCAGACCTGCAATAACCCCTACCTCAGTAGAAGAAGGCACTGCAGTGAGGCAATCAACGACATGCCCACCTATCTCCATTTCTTCTTCAGGCTTTGGCAGTGGCCCAGTAAAAAATTCTTCTCCCAAGTTTGGGACTTTTATACAGTTAACACAAGGGGTGGGGCATTGCTGTATGCAGTATTTGCAACATGAATGTTCGTCTAGGTAAGCCTTGTTTGCATTATGGTACTGGAGGCCAAATGACCCAGATGAAAAAACACCACGTAATCCGGTGAGAGGAGCACCTTAAACAAATTGCTGAACGTGGTTGTGGTGATGAAGATGAGGGGGCCGGGAAACATCACCCACAAGTCCAATCACAGTGGGAGCTGATGATGAGGAAGAAGAGGGTGTCATCCTCATATGAAGCAGCCCTGTCACCAGCAGTGCACCTGCAGAATCACCTGCCTCAGCGACTTCACAGTGGCACATGACTCAGAGTCAGATGGAGACACCACGGCATACAGTGACTATCCCACCATGACGTGCAATGAGTCTACCAGCACTTACTTCTCAGGCGTTGCCTGCATCAGTGGCCCCAGTAAAGAAGAAAAAAGTACAGACTACTATTACAGGAATGTTTAGACAGGAGGGGCCCTATGACCACAACCACCTAAAGCCACATTTGTACAATAGGAAGCTGGCAAAAATGTTAGCGTAGACTTCCTCTGTTTTTCTTTTGTGGAAGGAGTGGTGTTCTTAGAATTTCTGGCAGCCATCTGGCCTAAATAGAAGGTTGCATGTTGGGCCTATTTTGCCAGAGTTGCTGTTCCAGCGCTGCATCACGATGTACTGCGTTTGGTTGGGCAAGCTTTGCACAAAGTGTTGTTCACACTATCCACCTGACAACAGACATATGGACCAGTTGTCAGGCGACTGATTACATGTACATCCCTGCACACTGGATCTCTTTTGCGGGGGCAAGGCAAAAGTGGTGTACAGGTTTTGGCCCTGAAAATCGTTTAAGAGTTTTAGGTGGCATGCAACAGTGGCCATGTTCACAATGGAGAAATCACATACAACTGTAAACATCTTGGATGAATTTAACAGCAAGGTGTCTGAATGGCTGTGCCACAGAGGTCTCAGAATTTGATTCGTTGTCACGGACAATGGCAGTAACATAATCAAAGCCAAGGCAGATGGTGATTATTTCAGGGTCCCATGCTTTGCGCATTGCATCAACCTGGTGGAGTAAGACTTTTTCAAAAAAGAAGACATAGTCTGTAAAATACTGACCACCTGCAGAAGAATTAGACCTCATTTTAGCCATTCTTTTAAAGGCCAGAAGCAGTTGCTGATTATTCACCATGATAAGAGATTTCCAGTTAAAGCCTGATACAGGAGGTGCCAACACATTGGAACCCAACCTATTACATGTTGCAACGTCTGCTTGGGCAGTACAAACAGATCAATGAGTATGTCATTCAAAGAGGAGGGGATGCAATTGGCAAAACTATGACCATGGATGTGGACAAATTGGGCCTAGTTAAATGCCTGACACAGATTCTACTCCCTTTTGAGGTTTTTACATGGGAAGTTAGTAAGGAGGACAGTACGATGGGCCAAGCTATCCAGTTGTTGCATCTGCTAAAGGATCAGCTAAAGAAGGTGTCTGAAAGGTTCTCACTTGCAGTTGTGAACAAAAACACAAAACGCATGCCTTGGTTGGAGCTTAGTCTTTCACTTGGCTTGTAATGGAAGGCTGCAAAATGACATAATCTTGTTCAAACAGTAAATCTGTGCCACACTACTTGATCCACGGTACAAATAAATTGTTCCCACCTTCATTCTTTTTTCTGAAGGGGATGTTTCAAAATACAAGAGGTGGATTGTTGAGCAAGCCATAGACCTGGAAGAAGAATAGCTGGAACTGAGAGCCCCACTCTGCCGTTCTGGGGTGTCACCTTCAACTTTCAGTGAGGGCAGTCTTGTCTCACAGCAGCCGACACCAGCAACTACAACACCAGCAACAACAGCAACAGAAGGATCGGACCCAACCTCTGCATTGGATTCGTATCAAATGGCAGGGTTTAAGTCCAGTGCGGCGGCAATGGCAAAAGAGGTTGAACAAGTGGCAGCACCAATGACCATCCAGAGGATGTTCCAGGAGTATCTTGATGATCCAAAAGAGGTCTTTGTGGATCAAAACCCATCGATGTACTCGTAGGGGTAATCAGCCAATGACCAGAGCTCAACTGGCTCGCAATAAAGTATCTGGCTTGTCCTGTAGCCAGTGTGTCTGCTGAGGGTGTGTTCAGTGCAGCTGGTGCAGTTGTTACAGCGAAAAGAACCAGTTTCTGGCCTCAGAATGTGGAGAGATTGACCATGATCAAAATGAACCAACATTTCATACCACACAATTACACCGATCCTGAAACAAGAAGGAAGATTGGTCAGTATCAAGTGTGTTGGCTGCCCAACTTCTGGGTGATTCACCAGAGTTTGAGAACAAACTATACTTCCTAGACTGAGTATGCCAGTGCCATCATAGAACATTTTCATTATTTCTCATTGGGCTTCTTTTCTTGCAACCAAAAAAAAGTAGCTAGTGTAACATTTTGTTTGTGGCAGATTTATGCTGCCCCACCATTTGTTAGTCACATAATTGCAGTTGGACCAGTGCGCAGTGAAGAAGCCTCCACAATTCCTTCATAAAATTGGAGACAATGCCTGCCTCCCTTGCATGCCTATCCTTTTTTGCGTCACTTAGCAGGGCTACCCAAGAAGATAGTTGATTTACAAGAGTTTTAATACCAAATTCTAATGTTCTGCCAGTGTCAAACAGACTATTGTGTACCTACTACCTAACCTACCCGTGTTTTGACAGCTATTGTATTGGATTGTATTGCATTGTAATTGCATTGTAATTGCATTGTAATTGCATTTATATAGCTCTTACTACCCATGACGAGGCGTCGAATCGCTTTTTCGGCGAGTAGCATGCTACTCCGAGACCCATAGAGGATTAGTGTTGAATTAGTATACTGAAACATGCAAGTAAATTTTAAGTGGTGGATAGGTTAGTCAGTTATTTGGATTCAAAAGGATAGCAGAAGGATCGAAGAGGGGAAAAAAAGGGTTGTATTTATATATAACGCTGGCTACCCTGATAGGGTGTTGAAACACGCTACTCCGGAAACCCATAAAGGATTAGTGCTGAATTAGTATGGTGAAATATGAAAGTAATTTGAGTGGTGGATATTAGTCAGTTATTTGGAGTAAGAAAGATAGCTGAGGGATAAAGGGGAAGAAAGGTTTGCATTCATGTAGCACCTGTTACCCCTGATGGGTGTTGAAGCGCTTTTCTGGCGAGTAGGACGCTACTCCGGAACTCATAAAGGATTAGTGTTGAAAATTAGTATAGTGAAATATTAAGTAATTTGAGTGGTGGATATGTTATTCAGTTAATTGGATAGAGAAGGGTAGGTTGCGGGATGGAAGAGGGAAAGAGGTTTGTATTTATATAGTGCTTGCTACCCCTTGATGGGGTTTTGAAGCGCTTTATTGGCGAGTAGCACGCTACTCTGGAACCCATAAAGATTACTGTTGAATTAGTATGGCGAAACATGAAAGTAATTTGTGTGGTGGATATGTTAGTTATTTGGATTGAGAACGGTTGGGGAGGGGTAGAAAAGGTAAAAAGGTTTGCATTTATATAGCGCTGGTGGTAACCCTAATGGGGTGTTGAAACGCTTTATTGGCAAGTAGCACCCTACTCTGGAACCCATAAAAGATCAGTGGTAGTATAGTGGAATATGGAATTTGAGAAGGCAACATGTTAGTCTTTTATTTTGATTGAAAAGGATAGTGGAGGGACAGAAGAGTGAGAGTGAAAGACTTTTTTTGAGGTTATAGCAGTAGGAGGAGGCTTTTGGATGAGTAAAAAGGGGTTTTTGAGGGAAGAGTCAGAGGGAAGAGTTTAGAAAGGTTTGTTTTGGAGTATCGGTATAGGAAAAGAGGTGTCAGATGATGCAAGGAGCAGGTAGAGTAGGAGAGAGTCTAGAAAGGGTTATTTTGGGGATCATAGTAGTGGTATGGTGTTTGGGATAAATGAGAGAGTGGATGTAGAGGATATATTGATAGATGTATAGGGTGAGAGATAGGGTAGTGCATTGGAAAGAGTAGTAGAAAGAAGTTTGAGAGGAGTCAGAAGGTGGGGCTAGAGGATATATTGAGAGAAGTATAGGCTGAGAAATAGGGTAGTGCATTTGAAATGCTAAATTAGAAGAAAGTGATAAATATATAGATCCATAAGTACATTGAAGGTATATAGATGCATAAAGGAGGTAAGTATATGTAGATTAAATATATTAATAGAAGTACAGGATGAGAAATAGGGTAGTGCTTTTTCAGGAGGAAAGTAACAGACACACAGATCCAAGTACATGGAAGGTACATAGATGCACAATGGAAGTAAGTACATGTAGACCAAAGATGATTTTTAATTATTTATTTATTTTCAACAACATAATTATTCTACATGTTTATACAAAGCAATACACAAAGATAGGTACAGATCTATATTGAAAATAAATACTTATATACCAAGGAATATGCTGTAAATTTCTGTTTGCGTATGGTGCTTATGTGGGGAAGAGCCAATTCTTGAGTAGTTTTCTGATGATAAGGTGGTTGTCGGTGGATCTTATGTTGAGGGGTAAAGAGTTCCATAGTTTGGCTGCTTGAACAGAGAAGGATGTGCCACCCATGGTCTTTTACTTGTATCTTGGGATTTTGAGGCGAGATGTCCCTTTAGAGCGTAGGTTCCTTTGTTGAATGTGTTTGGTGATTTTATTCCTGGTGAAGAGCGGCCCCATTCCATGTATTGCTTTGTGGGTGATACAAAATAGCTTGAAAATGGATCTTCTGGCAACTGGTAACCAATGCAGGGCTTTCATGGCAGGTGAGATGTGGTCTTGCGGTTTGATATGCAAAAGTAGTCTGGCAGCCAAGTTCTGAATCCATTGTAGTCTTTTTTCATGGTCGTTAAAGGTGATCCGTGGTAGAGGCTATTGGCGTAATTGAGTTTGGACAGAACAAGGGAGATGGTAGCTTGGACTTTGTGTGGAAATCCCAAATGAGGGAAAATTTGTTGCAGCGTTTTTATAGTGACAAAGCTTGATCTTGCTAGTTTGTCCGCTCGGGCATTCATCGACAACTTGGAGTCCATGCTCATTCCGAGGTTTCTTACTTCCTTCGATACTTTAGGTGGTGATCCCAGTTCATCAGGCCAGGCGGCAAGCAGGTCGTAATGTTTCCAATCGCCACATGTGAGTATTTCCGTTTTTGAAGCATTCAATTTGAGATGGCTCCAAGTCATCCACTGATCCATGGATCTGAGACAACAATGAGTGAATGATTGTGAGTGATGATTGTTGATTCATGTGGTGCAGACAGTGAGGGAGGGTGTTAAATTAACAGTAAAGTTAACTTGATTTCAATGAATTGCAATGTTTGGTGCCTGATTAGTGATCATTTCTCCGAAGGTGATTGGCAAACTTACTTAGTGAAAATATGCATGTACGGTCCCCTCATATTCTTTTTTTCATCACCTAGAAGGGCTGCCCCAGAAAATCATTGATTTAGAAGACTGTGAAATTCCAATGTGTTGCTTGCATCAAAGAGGAGATACAATTGTGTAACTACCACAGTGCTTGAATTGGAAAAGATAACTATTGCATCAATGAGTAATATGTTTCTGAGTGAATGGGAGTGATGATTGGTGATTCTTGTGGTGGCAGACAGTGAGGGAGGGTGTTCAAATAATTTGCAAACTTGAATTTGATGAGTTGCAATGATTGTGGCCTGATGTGTGATCATGATTCCTGAAGGTGATTGGACCTTTCACACTTATCAAGATTTATTTACTTAGTCCATGCCCTTTTCCTGGTTCTTCAGAGATCAGACGAGTCACTCAAGTTAACAAATGCAAACAAATCTTAAGTACTGCAATTCTGTTTCTCTACTTATTCTTCAACAGAAGTGCACTACACGTATATCTTGGTTGGGTCTGCACTGAGACTGACTTACTTGGAGTCGGGAGGAGGCTGGAAAGACTCAGAGTGGGACTACCTCATCCACAGCTAGAAAAAGGAAGTTATAGGCTTTAAAGGGAAACCATGACTCTGAGGCCTAGTACTCAGCTTTGTGGAATGGGGAGAGGTGAATTGATTTGAAAAATGCTGCTGAGTGTGTGCTTTGCACTGGTGGCAAAGGTAAAACTCTGAGTCATCTTGTTTTTTCCTCTGCCTGAGTCTTCTTGGCACACTACTCATGAAGCTTGCCTTGCTTCTGTGCTTGTCCTTGACTCTACAATACAGTTTCTGGTTTACAGTCCGGAAGCCTTTTCGTCTCCTGCACAAATTAAAGGTGAAAGCTGAGCTCAACACTCCTACTTACCTACCGGACCAGTCCAGACAGGTTCCCAAGAGTGACGGGCATTCCCAAGGAGAATGCAGATGCACCACCCCAATTTGGCAATACAGTGTCATTTTTCTTTTAACAATCATATTTTTAGAACTGGGTAGGTTAAATTCACTCCTCCATAATTTGATTTTCTCAAACCTAGAAGACTGAAGATTTAGATATCTGATAAATTGGATCTCTGGGGCAGAAGGACTGTTTGCAAATGGATTTAACTGCAGAGTGTCATACTCATTCCTTTGTTTCCTTCCACAATAGCTTGATGATGATATGCTTCTCATGCCTCTCATGAATATTGTTCTTGTGTTGTGTTTGTCTTTATCACAACATTTCCCAAATCCCCATTCCCATCCAGTCATCAAACCCCTAACCCTCTTCCCCCGGGCTGTGTGCTTTTTTCGGAAGGTGTGTCTTAATATACACCAAATAGATCACACACTTGGTAGGGCAGATGTGGTTAAATACTACACCATCTCTGCGAGATCTTTATTACCTGAGCAATAGCCCACACCAGCCCCACTTACCCAACCACGAACATCGTCATTCCTCAACATCAACATTTAAGGCCTTTGTATATGCGTAAATAAAACTTGTTGACTACATACTATAGAATTTGAGTACATTTTCCCTGCCTTGAGGATTTCATAACTTTGTTTTTCAAATCCCATACTCACCATTGCTCAGAATAATTTACTATTGCTAGTTTTTGTTATAATATGTGGTATTATTTTCTTTGTTGTCTCATGCTGGTAGTAGTCTGTCCTCAGTCTGTCTAAAGCTGCAATATAAATGTATATGTATAACCTACTAACTCTGTTTTTCTGTCAATTTAGTAGTCTGTAATGCTTTAAATTAATCCTGCAGTTGGAGATCACCTAAGTGGGCGTGGGTCCTCGCTGTGATGCGTTCAATGTTATCACACCACCATAAAGAAGGCACCTTGGGAAACCCTCCACGTGTTGGAAGATTGACAGAGGGAGTAGCCACCAGCCATCACTTCATCTATTCAGGTAAGAGAACTATGGGGTGAAGTGAACTACTTTACTCAGTACGTAACTAACTTGTACTGCAGATGAAATAACTTAATTGTTTATCTATGTTTCTGTAAGCAATATAGGGAATGGCAAAAAATCCTACTAACTGGCATACACTTTACAAAATACGAAAGATAGGCTGCTCAAAAAGGCATCAGTGCAACGTTGATGTAAAACACACAAACAACTTCAAACATAAAGTGGATTATAAAAGCTTTCCCCTTTACTAGCATATATATAATATAACCCACCCTCTCCACCCACACAGGCCCACCCTTCTCCCACATTCTTTCCCCATTCCCATGGAATTTCCAAAATAAATATAAAACATGCCCAAATTGTCCAAATATGCCCTGCCCAAATTACTACCCCCTCCCCACCCACAACTCCCTCCCACCAAAACCAAAAATGTAAGAAAAGAGCTAGAAGAGGGCATTCTCCAACAGGGTCTCTAAATGTTGGATGCGGGCCTTAAGTTAAGGCGTGCAATTTGACAGTCCTAGTCTGCAAGCTTGCGCGGTGATGGTGGAGCCAGTCTGAAAGGGGGGTGGCATGGGGATGAGCACATGCAGATCCAAAGCTGACAGCAACGCTGGTGTGCGTTACAACAAACAAATGATGGACGGAATGCTGACAATGCAGACATTCTCCCCAGTCAAGAGATCTGGGTTAAATCCATCGTTCTTTTGCCCACTACACCACCCCAGTTTAGACATGGCCATATGCAAATCAGTCTTGACCCTGTGCCTCATGGGAACAGTCCAGCCCGAACTGCCAAGCCATGTCTTCCCTGGACCGGAATCAAGCATCCTAGGACCGGTTTCTGGCTATCAGCCGTCATCAGCCAGGATAGCTTGACTCCAGTGGCGTAGTGAGCACGGGTCCCACGTCTGGGAATACCCATCCCACTTAGGGCGAAAAGCGTTACAACAAACAAATGATGGACGGAATGCTGACAATGCAGACATTCTCCCCTAGTCAAGAGATCTGGGTTAAATCCATCGTTCTTTGGCCCACTACACCACCCCAGTTTAGACATGGCCATATGCAAATCAGTCTTGACCCTGTGCCTCATGGGAACAGTCCAGCCCGAACTGCCAAGCCATGTCTTCCCTGGACCGGAATCAAGCATCCTAGGACCGGTTTCTGGCTATCAGCCGTCATCAGCCAGGATAGCTTGACTCCAGTGGCGTAGTGAGCACGGGTCCCACGTCTGGGAATACCCATCCCACTTAGGGCGAAAAGCGTTACAACAAACAAATGATGGACGGAATGCTGACAATGCAGACATTCTCCCCCAGTCAAGAGATCTGGGTTAAATCCATCGTTCTTTGGCCCACTACACCACCCCAGTTTAGACATGGCCATATGCAAATCAGTCTTGACCCTGTGCCTCATGGGAACAGTCCAGCCCGAACTGCCAAGCCATGCCTTCCCTGGACCGGAATCAAGCATCCTAGGACCGGTTTCTGGCTATCAGCCGTCATCAGCCAGGATAGCTTGACTCCAGTGGCGTAGTGAGCACGGGTCCCACGTCTGGGAATACCCATCCCACTTAGGGCGAAAAGCGTTACAACAAACAAATGATGGACGGAATGCTGACAATGCAGACATTCTCCCCCAGTCAAGAGATCTGGGTTAAATCCATCGTTCTTTTGCCCACTACACCACCCCAGTTTAGACATGGCCATATGCAAATCAGTCTTGACCCTGTGCCTCATGGGAACAGTCCAGCCCGAACTGCCAAGCCATGTCTTCCCTGGACCGGAATCAAGCATCCTAGGACCGGTTTCTGGCTATCAGCCGTCCTCAGCCAGGATAGCTTGACTCCAGTGGCGTAGTGAGCACGGGTCCCACGTCTGGGAATACCCATCCCACTTAGGGCGAAAAGCGTTACAACAAACAAATGATGGACGGAATGCTGACAATGCAGACATTCTCCCCCAGTCAAGAGATCTGGGTTAAATCCATCGTTCTTTTGCCCACTACACCACTCCAGTTTAGACATGGCCATATGCAAATCAGTCTTGACCCTGTGCCTCATGGGAACAGTCCAGCCCGAACTGCCAAGCCATGTCTTCCCTGGACCGGAATCAAGCATCCTAGGACCGGTTTCTGGCTATCAGCCGTCATCAGCCAGGATAGCTTGACTCCAGTGGCGTAGTGAGCACGGGTCCCACGTCTGGGAATACCCATCCCACTTAGGGCAAAAAGCGTTACAACAAACAAATGATGGACGGAATGCTGACAATGCAGACATTCTCCCCAGTCAAGAGATCTGGGTTAAATCCATCGTTCTTTTGCCCACTACACCACCCCAGTTTAGACATGGCCATATGCAAATCAGTCTTGACCCTGTGCCTCATTGGAACAGTCCAGCCCGAACTGCCAAGCCATGTCTTCCCTGGACCGGAATCAAGCATCCTAGGATTGTTTCTGGCTATCAGCCGTCATCAGCCAGGCTAGCTTGACTCCAGTGGCGTAGTGAGCACGGGTCCCACGTCTGGGAATACGCATCCCACTTAGGGCGAAAAGCGTTACAACAAACAAATGATGGACGGAATGCTGACAATGCAGACATTCTCCCCCAGTCAAGAGATCTGGGTTAAATCCATCGTTCTTTGGCCCACTACACCACCCCAGTTTAGACATGGCCATATGCAAATCAGTCTTGACCCTGTGCCTCATGGGAACAGTCCAGCCCGAACTGCCAAGCCATGTCTTCCCTGGACCGGAATCAAGCATCCTAGGACCGGTTTCTGGCTATCAGCCGTCATCAGCCAGGATAGCTTGACTCCAGTGGCGTAGTGAGCATGGGTCCCACGTCTGGGAATACCCATCCCACTTAGGGCGAAAAGCGTTACAACAAACAAATGATGGACGGAATGCTGACAATGCAGACATTCTCCCTCAGTCAAGATATCTGGGTTAAATCCATCGTTCTTTTGCCCACTACACCACCCCAGTTTAGACATGGCCATATGCAAATCAGTCTTGACCCTGTGCCTCATGAGAACAGTCCAGCCCGAACTGCCAAGCCATGTCTTCCCTGGACCGGAATCATGCATCCTAGGACCGGTTTCTGGCTATCAGCCGCCATCAGCCAGGATAGCTTGACTCCAGTGGCGTAGTGAGCACGGGTCCCACGTCTGGGAATACCCATCCCACTTAGGGCGAAAAGCGTTACAACAAACAAATGATGGAGGGAATGCTGACAATGCAGACATTCTCCCCCAGTCAAGAGATCTGGGTTAAATCCATCGTTCTTTTGCCCACTACACCACCCCAGTTTAGACATGGCCATATGCAAATCAGTCTTGACCCTGTGCCTCATGGGAACAGTCCAGCGCGAACTGCCAAGCCATGTCTTCCCTGGACCGGAATCAAGCATCCTAGGACCGGTTTCTGGCTATCAGCCGTCATCAGCCAGGATAGCTTGACTCCAGTGGCGTAGTGAGCACGGGTCCCACGTCTGGGAATACCCATCCCACTTAGGGCGAAAAGCGTTACAACAAACAAATGATGGACAGAATGCTGACAATGCAGACATTCTCCCCCAGTCAAGAGATCTGGGTTAAATCCATCGTTCTTTTGCCCACTACACCACCCCAGTTTAGACATGGCCATATGCAAATCAGTCTTGACCCTGTGCCTCATGGGAACAGTCCAGCCCGAACTGCCAAGCCATGTCTTCCCTGGACCGGAATCAAGCATCCTAGGACCGGTTTCTGGCTATCAGCCGTCATCAGCCAGGATAGCTTGACTCCAGTGGCGTAGTGAGCACGGGTCCCACGTCTGGGAATACCCATCCCACTTAGGGCGAAAAGCGTTACAACAAACAAATGATGGACGGAATGCTGACAATGCAGACATTCTCCCCCAGTCAAGAGATCTGGGTTAAATCCATCGTTCTTTTGCCCACTACACCACCCCAGTTTAGACATGGCCATATGCAAATCAGTCTTGACCCTGTGCCTCATGGGAACAGTCCAGCCCGAACTGCCAAGCCATGTCTTCCCTGGACCGGAATCAAGCATCCTAGGACCGGTTTCTGGCTATCAGCCGTCCTCAGCCAGGATAGCTTGACTCCAGTGGCGTAGTGAGCACGGGTCCCACGTCTGGGAATACCCATCCCACTTAGGGCGAAAAGCGTTACAACAAACAAATGATGGACGGAATGCTGACAATGCAGACATTCTCCCCCAGTCAAGAGATCTGGGTTAAATCCATTGTTCTTTTGCCCACTACACCACCCCAGTTTAGACATGGCCATATGCAAATCAGTCTTGACCCTGTGCCTCATGGGAACAGTCCAGCCCGAACTGCCAAGCCATGTCTTCCCTGGACCGGAATCAAGCATCCTAGGACCGGTTTCTGGCTATCAGCCGTCATCAGCCAGGATAGCTTGACTCCAGTGGCGTAGTGAGCACGGGTCCCACGTCTGGGAATACCCATCCCACTTAGGGCGAAAAGCGTTACAACAAACTAATGATGGACGGAATGCTGACAATGCAGACATTCTCCCCCAGTCAAGAGATCTGGGTTAAATCCATCGTTCTTTTGCCCACTACACCACCCCAGTTTAGACATGGCCATATGCAAATCAGTCTTGACCCTCTGCCTCATGGGAACAGTCCAGCCCGAACTGCCAAGCCATGTCTTCCCTGGACCGGAATCAAGCATCCTAGGACCAGTTTCTGGCTATCAGCCATCATCAGCCAGGATAGCTTGACTCCAGTGGCGTAGTGAGCATGGGTCCCACGTCTGGGAATACCCATCCCACTTAGGGCGAAAAGCGTTACAACAAACAAATGATGGACGGAATGCTGACAATGCAGACATTCTCCCCCAGTCAAGAGATCTGGGTTAAATCCATCGTTCTTTTGCCCACTACACCACCCCAGTTTAGACATGGCCATATGCAAATCAGTCTTGACCCTGTGCCTCATGGGAACAGTCCAGCCCGAACTGCCAAGCCATGTCTTCCCTGGACCGGAATCAAGCATCCTAGGACCGGTTTCTGGCTATCAGCCGTCATCAGCCAGGATAGCTTGACTCCAGTGGCGTAGTGAGCACGGGTCCCACGTCTGGGAATACCCATCCCACTTAGGGCGAAAAGCGTTACAACAAACAAATGATGGACGGAATGCTGACAATGCAGACATTCTCCCCCAGTCAAGAGATCTGGGTTAAATCCATCGTTTTTTTGCCCACTACACCATCCCAGTTTAGACATGGCCATATGCAAATCAGTCTTGACCCTGTGCCTCATGGGAACAGTCCAGCCCGAACTGCCAAGCCATGTCTTCCCTGGACCGGAATCAAGCATCCTAGGACCGGTTTCTGGCTATCAGCCGTCATCAGCCAGGATAGCTTGACTCCAGTGGCATAGTGAGCACGGGTCCCACGTCTGGGAATACCCATCCCACTTAGGGCGAAAAGCGTTACAACAAACAAATGATGGACGGAATGCTGACAATGCAGACATTCTCCCCCAGTCAAGAGATCTGGGTTAAATCCATCGTTCTTTTGCCCACTACACCACCCCAGTTTAGACATGGCCATATGCAAATCAGTCTTGACCCGGTGCCTCATGGGAACAGTCCAGCCCGAACTGCCAAGCCATGTCTTCCCTTGACCGGAATCAAGCATCCTAGGACCGGTTTCTGGCTATCAGCCGTCATCAGCCAGGATAGCTTGACTCCAGTGGCGTAGTGAGCACGGGTCCCACGTCTGGGAATACCCATCCCACTTAGGGCGAAAAGCGTTACAACAAACAAATGATGGACGGAATGCTGACAATGCAGACATTCTCCCCCAGTCAAGAGATCTGGGTTAAATCCATCGTTCTTTGGCCCACTACACCACCCCAGTTTAGACATGGCCATATGCAAATCAGTCTTGACCCTGTGCTTCATGGGAACAGTCCAGCCCGAACTGCCAAGCCATGTCTTCCCTGGACCGGAATCAAGCATCCTAGGACCGGTTTCTGGCTATCAGCCGTCATCAGCCAGGATAGCTTGACTCCAGTGGCGTAGTGAGCATGGGTCCCACGTCTGGGAATACCCATCCCACTTAGGGCAAAAAGCGTTACAACAAACAAATGATGGACGGAATGCTGACAATGCAGACATTCTCCCTCAGTCAAGAGATCTGGGTTAAATCCATCGTTCTTTTGCCCACTACACCACCCCAGTTTAGACATGGCCATATGCAAATCAGTCTTGACCCTGTGCCTCATGGGAACAGTCCAGCCCGAACTGCCAAGCCATGTCTTCCCTGGACCGGAATCAAGCATCCTAGGACCGGTTTCTGGCTATCAGCCGCCATCAGCCAGGATAGCTTGACTCCAGTGGTGTAGTGAGCACGGGTCCCACGTCTGGGAATACCCATCCCACTTAGGGCGAAAAGCGTTACAACAAACAAATGATGGAGGGAATGCTGACAATGCAGACATTCTCCCCCAGTCAAGAGATCTGGGTTAAATCCATCGTTCTTTTGCCCACTACACCACCCCAGTTTAGACATGGCCATATGCAAATCAGTCTTGACCCTGTGCCTCATGGGAACAGTCCAGCCCGAACTGCCAAGCCATGTCTTCCCTGGACCGGAATCAAGCATCCTAGGACCGGTTTCTGGCTATCAGCCGTCATCAGCCAGGATAGCTTGACTCCAGTGGCGTAGTGAGCACGGGTCCCACGTCTGGGAATACCCATCCCACTTAGGGCGAAAAGCGTTACAACAAACAAATGATGGACAGAATGCTGACAATGCAGACATTCTCCCCCAGTCAAGAGATCTGGGTTAAATCCATCGTTCTTTTGCCCACTACACCACCCCAGTTTAGACATGGCCATATGCAAATCAGTCTTGACCCTGTGCCTCATGGGAACAGTCCAGCCCGAACTGCCAAGCCATGTCTTCCCTGGACCGGAATCAAGCATCCTAGGACCGGTTTCTGGCTATCAGCCGTCATCAGCCAGGATAGCTTGACTCCAGTGGCGTAGTGAGCACGGGTCCCACGTCTGGGAATACCCATCCCACTTAGGGCGAAAAGCGTTACAACAAACAAATGATGGACGGAATGCTGACAATGCAGACATTCTCCCCCAGTCAAGAGATCTGGGTTAAATCCATCGTTCTTTTGCCCACTACACCACCCCAGTTTAGACATGGCCATATGCAAATCAGTCTTGACCCTGTGCCTCATGGGAACAGTCCAGCCCGAACTGCCAAGCCATGTCTTCCCTGGACCGGAATCAAGCATCCTAGGACCGGTTTCTGGCTATCAGCCGTCCTCAGCCAGGATAGCTTGACTCCAGTGGCGTAGTGAGCACGGGTCCCACGTCTGGGAATACCCATCCCACTTAGGGCGAAAAGCGTTACAACAAGCAAATGATGGACGGAATGCTGACAATGCAGACATTCTCCCCCAGTCAAGAGATCTGGGTTAAATCCATTGTTCTTTTGCCCACTACACCACCCCAGTTTAGACATGGCCATATGCAAATCAGTCTTGACCCTGTGCCTCATGGGAACAGTCCAGCCCGAACTGCCAAGCCATGTCTTCCCTGGACCGGAATCAAGCATCCTAGGACCGGTTTCTGGCTATCAGCCGTCATCAGCCAGGATAGCTTGACTCCAGTGGCGTAGTGAGCATGGGTCCCACGTCTGGGAATACCCATCCCACTTAGGGCGAAAAGCGTTACAACAAACAAATGATGGACGGAATGCTGACAATGCAGACATTCTCCCCCAGTCAAGAGATCTGGGTTAAATCCATCGTTCTTTTGCCCACTACACCACCCCAGTTTAGACATGGCCATATGCAAATCAGTCTTGACCCTGTGCCTCATGGGAACAGTCCAGCCCGAACTGCCAAGCCATGTCTTCCCTGGACCGGAATCAAGCATCCTAGGACCGGTTTCTGGCTATCAGCCGTCATCAGCCAGGATAGCTTGACTCCAGTGGCGTAGTGAGCACGGGTCCCACGTCTGGGAATACCCATCCCACTTAGGGCGAAAAGCGTTACAACAAACAAATGATGGACGGAATGCTGACAATGCAGACATTCTCCCCCAGTCAAGAGATCTGGGTTAAATCCATCGTTCTTTTGCCCACTACACCACCCCAGTTTAGACATGGCCATATGCAAATCAGTCTTGACCCTGTGCCTCATGGGAACAGTCCAGCCCGAACTGCCAAGCCATGTCTTCCCTGGACCGGAATCAAGCATCCTAGGACCGGTTTCTGGCTATCAGCCGTCATCAGCCAGGATAGCTTGACTCCAGTGGCGTAGTGAGCACGGGTCCCACGTCTGGGAATACCCATCCCACTTAGGGCGAAAAGCGTTACAACAAACAAATGATGGACGGAATGCTGACAATGCAGACATTCTCCCCCAGTCAAGAGATCTGGGTTAAATCCATCGTTCTTTTGCCCACTACACCACCCCAGTTTAGACATGGCCATATGCAAATCAGTCTTGACCCGGTGCCTCATGGGAACAGTCCAGCCCGAACTGCCAAGCCATGTCTTCCCTTGACCGGAATCAAGCATCCTAGGACCGGTTTCTGGCTATCAGCCGTCATCAGCCAGGATAGCTTGACTCCAGTGGCGTAGTGAGCACGGGTCCCACGTCTGGGAATACCCATCCCACTTAGGGCGAAAAGCGTTACAACAAACAAATGATGGACGGAATGCTGACAATGCAGACATTCTCCCCCAGTCAAGAGATCTGGGTTAAATCCATCGTTCTTTTGCCCACTACACCACCCCCGTTTAGACATGGCCATATGCAAATCAGTCTTGACCCTGTGCCTCATGGGAACAGTCCAGCCCGAACTGCCAAGCCATGTCTTCCCTGGACCGGAATCAAGCATCCTAGGACCGGTTTCTGGCTATCAGCCGTCATCAGCCAGGATAGCTTGACTCCAGTGGCGTAGTGAGCATGGGTCCCACGTCTGGGAATACCCATCCCACTTAGGGCGAAAAGCGTTACAACAAACAAATGATGGACGGAATGCTGACAATGCAGACATTCTCCCCCAGTCAAGAGATCTGGGTTAAATCCATCGTTCTTTTGCCCACTACACCACCCCAGTTTAGACATGGCCATATGCAAATCAGTCTTGACCCTGTGCCTCATGGGAACAGTCCAGCCCGAACTGCCAAGCCATGTCTTCCCTGGACCGGAATCAAGCATCCTAGGACCGGTTTCTGGCTATCAGCCGTCATCAGCCAGGATAGCTTGACTCCAGTGGCGTAGTGAGCACGGGTCCCACGTCTGGGAATACCCATCCCACTTAGGGCGAAAAGCGTTACAACAAACAAATGATGGACGAAATGCTGACAATGCAGACATTCTCCCCCAGTCAAGAGATCTGGGTTAAATCCATCGTTCTTTTGCCCACTACACCATCCCAGTTTAGACATGGCCATATGCAAATCAGTCTTGACCCTGTGCCTCATGGGAACAGTCCAGCCCGAACTGCCAAGCCATGTCTTCCCTGGACCGGAATCAAGCATCCTAGGACCGGTTTCTGGCTATCAGCCGTCATCAGCCAGGATAGCTTGACTCCAGTGGCGTAGTGAGCACGGGTCCCACGTCTGGGAATACCCATCCCACTTAGGGCGAAAAGCTTTACTACAAACAAATGATGAACGGAATGCTGACAATGCAGACATTCTCCCCCAGTCAAGAGATCTGGGTTAAATCCATTGTTCTTTTGCCCACTACACCACCCCAGTTTAGACATGGCCATATGCAAATCAGTCTTGACCCTGTGCCTCATGGGAACAGTCCAGCCCGAACTGCCAAGCCATGTCTTCCCTGGACCGGAATCAAGCATCCTAGGACCGGTTTCTGGCTATCAGCCGTCATCAGCCAGGATAGCTTGACTCCAGTGGCGTAGTGAGCACGGGTCCCACGTCTGGGAATACCCATCCCACTTAGGGCGAAAAGCGTTACAACAAACAAATGATGGACGGAATGCTGACAATGCAGACATTCTCCCCCAGTCAAGAGATCTGGGTTAAATCCATTGTTCTTTTGCCCACTACACCACCCCAGTTTAGACATGGCCATATGCAAATCAGTCTTGACCCGGTGCCTCATGGGAACAGTCCAGCCCGAACTGCCAAGCCATGTCTTCCCTTGACCGGAATCAAGCATCCTAGGACCAGTTTCTGGCTATCAGCCGTCATCAGCCAGGATAGCTTGACTCCAGTGGCGTAGTGAGCACGGGTCCCACGTCTGGGAATACCCATCCCACTTAGGGCGAAAAGCGTTACAACAAACAAATGATGGACGGAATGCTGACAATGCAGACATTCTCCCCCAGTCAAGAGATCTGGGTTAAATTCATCGTTCTTTTGCCCACTACACCACCCCAGTTTAGACATGGCCATATGCAAATCAGTCTTGACCCTGTGCCTCATGGGAACAGTCCAGCCCGAACTGCCAAGCCATGTCTTCCCTGGACCGGAATCAAGCATCCTAGGACCGGTTTCTGGCTATCAGCCGTCATCAGCCAGGATAGCTTGACTCCAGTGGCGTAGTGAGCATGGGTCCCACGTCTGGGAATACCCATCCCACTTAGGGCGAAAAGCGTTACAACAAACAAATGATGGACGGAATGCTGACAATGCAGACATTCTCCCCCAGTCAAGAGATCTGGGTTAAATCCATCGTTCTTTTGCCCACTACACCACCCCAGTTTAGACATGGCCATATGCAAATCAGTCTTGACCCTGTGCCTCATGGGAACAGTCCAGCCCGAACTGCCAAGCCATGTCTTCCCTGGACCGGAATCAAGCATCCTAGGACCGGTTTCTGGCTATCAGCCGTCATCAGCCAGGATAGCTTGACTCCAGTGGCGTAGTGAGCACGGGTCCCACGTCTGGGAATACCCATCCCACTTAGGGCGAAAAGCGTTACAACAAACAAATGATGGACGGAATGCTGACAATGCAGACATTCTCCCCCAGTCAAGAGATCTGGGTTAAATCCATCGTTCTTTTGCCCACTACACCACCCCAGTTTAGACATGGCCATATGCAAATCAGTCTTGACCCTGTGCCTCATGGGAACAGTCCAGCCCGAACTGCCAAGCCATGTCTTCCCTGGACCGGAATCAAGCATCCTATGACTGGTTTCTGGCTATCAGCCGTCATCAGCCAGGATAGCTTGACTCCAGTAGCGTAGTGAGCACGGGTCCCACGTCTGGGAATACCCATCCCACTTAGGGCGAAAAGCTTTACTACAAACAAATGATGAACGGAATGCTGACAATGCAGACATTCTCCCCCAGTCAAGAGATCTGGGTTAAATCCATTGTTCTTTTGCCCACTACACCACCCCAGTTTAGACATGGCCATATGCAAATCAGTCTTGACCCTGTGCCTCATGGGAACAGTCCAGCCCGAACTGCCAAGCCATGTCTTCCCTGGACCGGAATCAAGCATCCTAGGACCGGTTTCTGGCTATCAGCCGTCATCAGCCAGGATAGCTTGACTCCAGTGGCGTAGTGAGCACGGGTCCCACGTCTGGGAATACCCATCCCACTTAGGGCGAAAAGCGTTACAACAAACAAATGATGGACGGAATGCTTACAATGCAGACATTCTCCCCCAGTCAAGAGATCTGGGTTAAATCCATCGTTCTTTTGCCCACTACACCACCCCAGTTTAGACATGGCCATATGCAAATCAGTCTTGACCCTGTGCCTCATGGGAACAGTCCAGCCCGAACTGCCAAGCCAGGTCTTCCCTGGACCGGAATCAAGCATCCTAGGACCGGTTTCTGGCTATCAGCCGTCATCAGCCAGGATAGCTTGACTCCAGTGGCGTAGTGAGCATGGGTCCCACGTCTGGGAATACCCATCCCACTTAGGGCGAAAAGCGTTACAACAAACAAATGATGGACGGAATGCTGACAATGCAGACATTCTCCCCCAGTCAAGATATCTGGGTTAAATCCATCGTTCTTTTGCCCACTACACTACCCCAGTTTAGACATGGCCATATGCAAATCAGTCTTGACCCTGTGCCTCATGGGAACAGTCCAGCCTGAACTGCCAAGCCATGTCTTCCCTGGACCGGAATCAAGCATCCTAGGACCGGTTTCTGGCTATCAGCCGTCATCAGCCAGGATAGCTTGACTCCAGTGGCGTAGTGAGCACGGGTCCCACGTCTGGGAATACCCATCCCACTTAGGGCGAAAAGCGTTACAACAAACAAATGATGGACGGAATGCTTACAATGCAGACATTCTCCCCCAGTCAAGAGATCTGGGTTAAATCCATCGTTCTTTTGCCCACTACACCACCCCAGTTTAGACATGGCCATATGCAAATCAGTCTTGACCCTGTGCCTCATGGGAACAGTCCAGCCCGAACTGCCAAGCCATGTCTTCCCTGGACCGGAATCAAGCATCCTAGGACCGGTTTCTGGCTATCAGCCGTCATCAGCCAGGATAGCTTGACTCCAGTGGCGTAGTGAGCATGGGTCCCACGTCTGGGAATACCCATCCCACTTAGGGCGAAAAGCGTTACAACAAACAAATGATGGACGGAATGCTGACAATGCAGACATTCTCCCCCAGTCAAGATATCTGGGTTAAATCCATCGTTCTTTTGCCCACTACACCACCCCAGTTTAGACATGGCCATATGCAAATCAGTCTTGACCCTGTGCCTCATGGGAACAGTCCAGCCTGAACTGCCAAGCCATGTCTTCCCTGGACCGGAATCAAGCATCCTAGGACCGGTTTCTGGCTATCAGCCGTCATCAGCCAGGATAGCTTGACTCCAGTGGCGTAGTGAGCACGGGTCCCACGTCTGGGAATACCCATCCCACTTAGGGCGAAAAGCGTTACAACAAACAAATGATGGACGGAATGCTGACAATGCAGACATTCTCCCCCAGTCAAGAGATCTGGGTTAAATCCATCGTTCTTTTGCCCACTACACCACCCCAGTTTAGACATGGCCATATGCAAATCAGTCTTGACCCTGTGCCTCATGGGAACAGTCCAGCCCGAACTGCCAAGCCATGTCTTCCCTGGACCGGAATCAAGCATCCTAGGATTGTTTCTGGCTATCAGCCGTCATCAGCCAGGCTAGCTTGACTCCAGTGGCGTAGTGAGCACGGGTCCCACGTCTGGGAATACCCATCCCACTTAGGGTGAAAAGCGTTACAACAAACAAATGATGGACGGAATGCTGACAATGCAGACATTCTCCCCCAGTCAAGAGATCTGGGTTAAATCCATCGTTCTTTTGCCCACTACACCACCCCAGTTTAGACATGGCCATATGCAAATCAGTCTTGACCCTGTGCCTCATGGGAACAGTCCAGCCCGAACTGCCAAGCCATGTCTTCCCTGGACCGGAATCAAGCATCCTAGGATTGTTTCTGGCTATCAGCCGTCATCAGCCAGGCTAGCTTGACTCCAGTGGCGTAGTGAGCACGGGTCCCACATCTGGGAATACGCATCCCACTTAGGGCGAAAAGCGTTACAACAAACAAATGATGGACGGAATGCTGACAATGCAGACATTCTCCCCCAGTCAAGAGATCTGGGTTAAATCCATCGTTCTTTTGCCCACTACACCACCCCAGTTTAGACATGGCCGTATGCAAATCAGTCTTGACCCTGTGCCTCATGGGAACAGTCCAGCCCGAACTGCCAAGCCATGTCTTCCCTGGACCGGAATCAAGCATCCTACGACCGGTTTCTGGCTATCAGCCGTCATCAGCCAGGATAGCTTGACTCCAGTGGCGTAGTGAGCATGGGTCCCACGTCTGGGAATACCCATCCCACTTAGGGCGAAAAGCGTTACAACAAACAAATGATGGACGGAATGCTGACAATGCAGACATTCTCCCCCAGTCAAGAGATCTGGGTTAAATCCATCGTTCTTTTGCCCACTACACCACCCCAGTTTAGACATGGCCATATGCAAATCAGTCTTGACCCTGTGCCTCATGGGAACAGTCCAGCCCGAACTGCCAAGCCATGTCTTCCCTGGACCGGAATCAAGCATCCTAGGACCGGTTTCTGGCTATCAGCCGTCATCAGCCAGGATAGCTTGACTCCAGTGGCGTAGTGAGCACGGGTCCCACGTCTGGGAATACCCATCCCACTTAGGGCGAAAAGCGTTACAACAAACAAATGATGGAGGGAATGCTGACAATGCAGACATTCTCCCCCAGTCAAGAGATCTGGGTTAAATCCATCGTTCTTTTGCCCACTACACCACCCCAGTTTAGACATGGCCATATGCAAATCAGTCTTGACCCTGTGCCTCATGGGAACAGTCCAGCCCGAACTGCCAAGCCATGTCTTCCCTGGACCGGAATCAAGCATCCTAGGACCGGTTTCTGGCTATCAGCCGTCATCAGCCAGGATAGCTTGACTCCAGTGGCGTAGTGAGCACGGGTCCCACGTCTGGGAATACCCATCCCACTTAGGGCGAAAAGCGTTACAACAAACAAATGATGGACGGAATGCTGACAATGCAGACATTCTCCCCCAGTCAAGAGATCTGGGTTAAATCCATTGTTCTTTTGCCCACTACACCACCCCAGTTTAGACATGGCCATATGCAAATCAGTCTTGACCCTGTGCCTCATGGGAACAGTCCAGCCCGAACTGCCAAGCCATGTCTTCCCTGGACCGGAATCAAGCATCCTAGGACCGGTTTCTGGCTATCAGCCATCATCAGCCAGGATAGCTTGACTCCAGTGGCGTAGTGAGCACGGGTCCCACGTCTGGGAATACCCATCCCACTTAGGGCGAAAAGCGTTACAACAAACAAATGATGGACGGAATGCTGACAATGCAGACATTCTCCCCCAGTCAAGAGATCTGGGTTAAATCCATCGTTCTTTTGCCCACTACACCACCCCAGTTTAGACATGGCCATATGCAAATCAGTCTTGACCCGGTGCCTCATGGGAACAGTCCAGCCCGAACTGCCAAGCCATGTCTTCCCTTGACCGGAATCAAGCATCCTAGGACCGGTTTCTGGCTATCAGCCGTAATCAGCCAGGATAGCTTGACTCCAGTGGCGTAGTGAGCACGGGTCCCACGTCTGGGAATACCCATCCCACTTAGGGCGAAAAGCCTTACAACAAACAAATGATGGACGGAATGCTGGCAATGCAGACATTCTCCCCCAGTCAAGAGATCTGGGTTAAATCCATCGTTCTTTTGCCCACTACACCACCCCAGTTTAGACATGGCCATATGCAAATCAGTCTTGACCCTGTGCCTCATGGGAACAGTCCAGCCCGAACTGCCAAGCCATGTATTCCCTGGACCGGAATCAAGCATCCTAGGACCGGTTTCTGACTATCAGCCGTCATCAGCCAGGATAGCTTGACTCCAGTGGCATAGTGAGCACGGGTCCCACGTCTGGGAATACCCATCCCACTTAGGGCGAAAAGCGTTACAACAAACAACTGATGGACGGAATGCTGACAATGCAGACATTCTCCCCCAGTCAAGAGATCTGGGTTAAATCCATCGTTCTTTTGCCCACTACACCACCCCAGTTTAGACATGGCCATATGCAAATCAGTCTTGACCCTGTGCCTCATGGGAACAGTCCAGCCTGAACTGCCAAGCCATGTCTTCCCTGGACCGGAATCAAGCATCCTAGGACCGGTTTCTGGCTATCAGCCGTCATCAGCCAGGATAGCTTGACTCCAGTGGCGTAGTGAGCACGGGTCCCACGTCTGGGAATACCCATCCCACTTAGGGGGAAAAGCGTTACAACAAACAAATGATGGACGCTGGTGTGGCCTGGAGCTGGAGGCTGGAGGCGCAGGCACTTGGCCGGAGGAACTGGGCCTCAGGAGCAGGAAGTGGGGCATGTGCCGGGCCCTCCTCATCCTCCAGCCACTTGTAGTGCTCCCTGGTGGCCTCCAGTCTCTGCCGTCGGAACTGGGCTGCGGGGTTGGTGGTGGTGGACCAGCAGGAGTAGCTATATCAAGAATGAAAAAAAATAAAACAGACAAATTGTAAAAAACGCTCTGTGCAAAAACCTGTTTATTCAAATTATATTGTCGCACAGAGAGTAAATTTTCTGGTCCTGTAGGGCCATTGGAATTTTTGAAGTGATGAGGAAAGTCAGTCACAGGAACATGATTTTGACAATACATGCCTCACAAAAGCAGTGACTAGATGAAAGGAGGCAGCATAAGATTTAAAAAACTGTGATTTGTTTTTTCTTGTTAAAGATTTCCTACAAAAAAGTAGGCCACACAGAAACTTTGTGTGAAAAAAAGAAAAGAAATAACTCTGTTTAATGAGTAAGGAATCATCTACTATGGAGTACAAGAATTCTATTTTTGTTGTGCTAATGACTGGAAGCGTGCTAGCTAGCGCATAGGGTACAAAATTGCTACTCTCTGCAGTCTGCAGCTGGGGCAGCTGCAATGGACAGAAAATTATCTTTGATTCCAATGGCCATGCTCTTCTCTAAATGCCTTTCAATTCTACTCTGACTCCAAAGAGGCAAATGATTAATAATTTGTCACACACGTCAAGTATAACATGCGGATAATAGATATCCTGTATGCCGTAAGTAGATGGTCGAAACAATTATTCACTGTATTACATGAAAAGGAACAAGATATATAGATTTTATTGGCCGTGTGACACATTTGTCAAGGAGTATCCCATCTGCAAAACATGAAATCCCACCTTACTTCTTGGCCTCACCCTCAAACACAAGTGATTTAAATTAAATTAAATATATTCACTTGGCAGTAAGGGTAGCAAACTTGACTTAGGGACTGATTTAGAGTATGATGGAGGGGTTAGTCTGCCACAAACGTTACAGATATCTCATCCACATATTATGATCCATAATACAGTGGTTGAGATATATGTTACATTTATGATGGAGTAACACCCTACGCCAAACTAAAAATCAGGCCCTTCATCTACTGCTGCAGAGTAATGTACAGGGAAAAGGCCAGGTAGCTACGGTAGAGGTTTTTCTATAGAATAGTGGGGGGTGGAGAGGTGGTTCACTGATGGAGCTTAGGCTTAGTCAGTCACTGTAGTTGAAACAGAAGTTGATGACTGTCAAATTGGAACAAGCGTAAATCCATTACGGAAGCCATATGAACCAACCTGTCCCGTAACTTGTGACGCATACCATAAAAGGTTTTTTCCACTGTTTATGATAGGCTGGGACAGAAGAACTTCGGAATGAATAAAAGGGTGCAGTACTAGGAGGTGAGTGAATGAGTGGGCACTGGGAGGGAAGGGAAAGACACCTTGTTTTCATTTTGGCTTTCTATCCATTGAAGGCTTTGTAAATGGTACATTAACAGACGCAGATGCACATTGAACAGCCAACACTGCAGTGCCAGATTAAACCATGTTACAGGTCGGTGGAGTCATGGCCCATGGGTCGCGGCTCGCAAAGTGCCATGGGCAGGGAGGTCATAGATGGATGAATGATGATGGGTGGGATCTGCCTCACTTAACAAATATAGTGGGAATACTAGTAATTGTCATTAACCAACCAATGTGACTTACCATCGCAAGTCCCTGCAAGCGTAGAGACTCCCCTTTCAGCTGCTGCTGGCCCGATAACTGGTGGTCTGTGTGGCTAGAAAAAAACATTATGCATTTTAGATGCCAGATACACCTCCCCACTTTTTTTTTTAAACAAAATACAACAGCAACACATGACTACAGTTCCGTTTGCAGTACCTCCTCTTCCATCTAAAATATCACTTTGGGCATTTTGCTGGTTGACAATGCTAGAAAAGCAATTAGCGAAGCCTACCGCAATGGGGGGGCAATGATATAATACATTTGTGTCATTCAAAGTGCAATGAGGGGGTTGAAAAAATTGGTCAATACAAAAACATATGGCTTTGGTTGGTAAATGCAATGGGACCGTCCACATACTACTCTCCTGTCATGGTGCACTGTCATCGAAACTGCTGGGATTTTGAATAATACATACATCACAGCATTAGGGAGGTCACCAATAACTATGGCCACTCTTGTTATTTGAGAATGAACTCGAAATAGAAAGCCATTCTCACCAAACAAGCTTAGAAGAGCTTGCTATGGTCTACAAACTCTGTAATCTTACAGTATCAGTCGACAGGGTATAAAGTTAGGGGAGAGTGACAGCATAACCAAGCAGAAGAAAACTTAAGCTACAAATTAGTACAGACACAGGAGGAAGACAGCTACAGAAACAAGAAATATAGAAAAAAGGATAATGCAGGGAGGGATAAGTAACACGAATAAACATTAAATAGAACAAAGAGCATTGAAAAAAAGTCAAAGTATAACAGAAAGGAGGTAAAATGTGTCTAATGGGGAGAGGTCAAAGTTAGAGAAATAAATATTATGAATGAGAACTTACTGGGGCCAGCAGAGCCATCCGCCGCAGCCATGGTGCTGGTGGTGGCTGTGGAACTTCCACCCACCCGGGCACTGGTGGTGGCACCCTCATCGACCTCTATTGCCCTCTTCTTGCCCTTGGGTTCTGAAGAAATAAAGAAGATAACAAAAATAGATTAATGATACAGTTAATCTCCTGGAAAAGGTCTTGACAGGCAAAGGCAAATACAGTAACATATTGACATTATACTTTTCTATATCCGAATGCCAATATTATGTAGTTGACCTATTCCTAAACTGTAAAAAAAAACACTGCCAAAGCTCTATTCTGAATTTCCTCAACTACATTTGAAAATACTTGCTATTTGCTTCACAAATCTAACCCCCTTTGAGTGTGAGCAGCATGCTATTTGGAGAAAGAAATTTGCATTATAGGATAGTACACCACAATTTAGTAATTAATTACTAGCACTCACCAAGCCCTGCAGGTTGAGCAGGTCCCTCTCCCAGTCCAGGATGTAAGCCCAGCGGTGAAGCAGCTGCTGCTGGGCCACCAAACCCCAGTACATTGGTGAAGGCAACAGTGAACCTTCCGCTCAGCATCCGACATTCCCGCAGGCCGTATCGACTTTCAGAACTGCCGCCTGCTGCTAGCACAAAACAAACGAGTGTGGCCACCTCTTCCAACAATGGTGCGAGGCTGCACCCCCTGGCGGCACCAGTGCCCACCGGGTGTGCAGTTTGCTGCACTGGTGCCTCCTCTCCGACGCTCTGGCATGGTGCTGGGTGAATAAGAAAAAAAGAAAGGCAGGAGGAAGAGAAGGAATAGATTAGAGAGGGAGAAATTAGGAAGTTTGAGGAAGTTAGAGGAAAAGTAATAAAAGTCACAGAAAATATAAAAAAGAGAGGCAAAAACGTAAAATACACCAAGACAAATGCACACACTAAGGAAACAAAATAAAACTGGAAAGGATAACTTAAATAAAGTCAGAATGGCATAGATATAATTAGGATTCAGAAGTAGGCCCAGCACCAAGCACAGAATAGAAAAATCAAAATGGTCGCACACGTGCGTGACTGTGTGATGCCATTCAGGCGTGCATTGCTATGTGGAGCAATTGCACTAATCAGCGCAAACGAGTGGCCGAGTGCAACTGTGTCTGTTCGCGGAGAATTAGGCGGAGGTTGCAAAGTTTTTTTTCACTGTGCGGAATTCCACAGAGTGGAACTCTGCAAACTCCGCCCACCCCTAGCCATTACCATGCATGCCTTTACAACATGGGCTTAACAATGCATGTCTTTACAAATCATCTCTTTACCATGCAAAATCCTACCACACATATACCTTTTACATGTATGTCTTTTACAGTGTAAATGTAAGTATTTTGCTGGTAAGTATAAGTATATATATACACAACCCTTCACTTCTTCAGATATCCCGGGACACTTTAGCGTCGGTGCAACCGTGGGTCCGAAGACGCCCACAATCATCCATACGTTTTCACCAAGTACTCACAGGTACCGTTGCACTCCCGTCAGGAAAAAATCACCGCACAGAGTCCATCCGTCATTCAGTGAAAATAATCGTTTATTCTTTTCTTTTTATCAGTTTCCAGCCAGCAAATACCCTACGCGTTTCAGCGATACACTCGCCTTGGTCACGGGTAAACAAAACATTTTGCCAAGTGGTTTTTAAACACGTTACGTATAACGTACCAACATAAATAACGGACTGTCATCCTTAAGGTTAGGCTCCAATACATCGGCGGCCATCTTAGAGCAGTATTCTCTAACAAATAAAGTTTCTAACAAATAAAGTTTTTGATAGAACAATGAGGGTAATAGTGTTAACAATAGAAATCTATTGCACCAAACTCTAAGAATTCTAAAATTAGAAATCTTTAACACAAAATAATGTTGTCCATCACACCTACGAACATGGATATTATTAACAGTTACCATTGAGAAGACGGAACGGAATGTACCCCATTTCTTCCCACTCAAGCACCCGTAAAAATATCTCTACGTGTGTTGTCATCAATAAGAGGAGAATTACTCAATTATATTATCCTCAATTAGCCTAATAATATTACAACCTTTGCAATTATTCTGTGCACATTCAAGATCAAATTATCATAACTTGATTTCATAACGACGTCTATCCATGTCACATCACATGTTAGAATACTGCTATTCTACCCAAGTGGGTAATCTTGGATGGAACCTCTCTTCAATTGAAAAGATATAATTATTTGCAGCATCATTTGACCCCAGTGGGTAAAATAATAATAAATTCATACAGGTAAGTACGAAAGTAAAGTTTGTATATTATAGTCCACATGGACAATCAATGCTTTCCTTTTTGAAACAATGCAAACAGATCATCTTCATTCCTTCTGACATTTCAAGAAAACTAAAATGGAGGAAGAAGAAAAGAAAGCCAATTGAGAAAAATGTTTTCTTTGTAACATCAACACTGCAAAATGTTATAATTGGGTCCGCCAGTTGGAGCCATACGAATGACTACTTAAAAGTACATACATATATATCAAAATGGATGTTAAGGATATTAAAGAGTACGCAATAGTTCGAATAATTCAAATAATTCGAATAATTAAAAGAAATCAAATCATCTAAGGAAGAGATTCTAAATTTACGCAAAGCCTAAAATAAGGAACAACATGTTCCAATAGTATGCCTCATTGTTAAGGAAGCTTCCACTACACAAGGAAGATCAAACATACATACAAAATTCACTTGGACATTATGGTCAAATAGACTCTCAAACATACAAATCAAAGAAATTTGACAAATACTATTCCCCCAAATGCCAAGACATCTCTTCTTCTGAATTCAAACCTGCAGGGGCCTTGGTATTTAGATCTAGAATATACCTTGATTCTAATTGACGGAGTTTGCGTATCCTGTCACCCCCTCTTTGTTTTACCTCTACTCTGTCAATCACAAAGAATTTCAGCAGATTACGGTTGCTATTGTGAAATTCTTCAAAGTGTCTGGCAATTGGTGAGAGTTTGTCCTTGTTATGGATTGCCCTTTGATGTTCTAGCACACGTTTTTTTGCTGTAAACATTGTGCTACCCACATACTTCTTAGCACAGGGGCAAACCAAAACATAAACGCAGAAATCAGACAAACAAGTAAGATGTTTACCTATGATTCTTTCAGTTTCACTAATGGGGTAATAAACCTTTCTCACATTAGTGCTAAACTTACATGCTTTGCAAAGCATGCAAGTAAAGAATCCCTGTATGTCACTCTGTGTTCTGTTTGTGCTGGTTACTTCATTTTTGCAAAGCTTGTCTTTGAGAGAATCAGATTTCCTGTAGGTGATACTCGGCGATGGTCCTAATCTATTAGCCAAAGTTGGTTCAGTGGACAGGATTTTCCAATGTTGGTGTAGGCATTTACGCACTTCCCAGGAGTTAGAGTGATATGTAGCTATGTATCTTATAACTTCATCACTACTAATGTCATCCTCTTTAACTTTAGGTGTCAACAACTGCCCTTGCGTAAATTCATTTGCCTTTCTCAATGCTTCTTCAATTACACTAGGGTTATAGCCTCTCTCTGCAAATCTCTGGGACATACATTTGCTTTCAGCAATGAAGTCCACATCCAAACTACAATTTCTCCGAGCCCGGAGAAACTCCCCATAGGGAATGCTGCGGATCAAGGTTTTAGGATGTCTGCTGTTTGCATACAGCAGAGTGTTCCCTGCAGTCGGTTTACGGAAAAGCTTGGAAATCAATCTGTTGCCCAGAACCTGCACTTGTAAATCCAGAAATTCAATACTCTGGTTGCTCATCGTTCCTTCAAATTGTAAGTTCATTTCATTTTGATTTAATATGGAGATGAACTCTGTCGCTGATAGTTCAGACCCACCCCAGATGATAAAAAGATCATCAATATACCGCAGCCATAATTTAACATGGCTGCGGTATAACTGCTGTGTCTGAGACACCTGCCGCTCCCAGCACCCCATAAACAAGTTGGCGAAGCTGGGAGCAAAGCAGGTGCCCATAGCTGTCCCTTGTTTCTGCCTGAACAATACTCCATCAAAAATAAAAAAATTGTTTTCTAGGCAAAAAGTCATCATTTGCACAAGCATCTCATTGTGTCTGAGAAAAGAGATGGACCGAAAGTTTAGAAATTCTTGACAGGCCTGTATGCCCTGGGTGTGTCTGATTGAGGTGTATAGGCTACAGACGTCTAATGTCATTAACAAGTAGCCTTCTTTCCATTCAAAGTCCTTAATAAGACTTAGGAAGTGTCTGAAAAAAACATAGGTTTCAGAGACATTATAGTTAGAAATTAGCATTTAAAAAACCTTAGAAATTCACTGAAAAAAACATAGGTTTCAGGGGTATTATAGTTAGCTAGCCATTTCACTCGTACAAAACCATAGAAATTCCTCCGTTATAGTTAGTTCTGCTAACTATAACTCACGCGCCCGCAATGCACTGCTGATGATGTCACATATTGCATCATTCATGACATGGTCAGTGACATCACTGATGACATCACGTCCTATACGTGCTGGGGCACGCTGGATGCGCGACTCCCGAAAAAAAAATGTATGTTCCAAAATGAAATGTATTTGTCTTTAATATACATATTAGGGCAAGAGATTATCTAAGATATTCAGAAAAATAATATATTTGTACTTATAATAAACATATTATTTTTAAATATATTTTCGCGAAGTCGGGTGCGTGCATCGTGCGTGCAGAGAACCAGGTCAGCAGAGCTGCTGTAGAGCCAGAGAAACCAGGTCAGCAGAGCCGTTGTAGAGCCAGAGAACCAGGTCAGCAGAGCTGCTCTGGAGCCTAAGAAGCAGGTCAGCAGAGCTGCTCTAGAACCAGAGACCCAGGTCAGCAGAGCTGCTCTAGAGCCAGAGACCCAGGTCAGCAGAGCTGCTCTAGAGGCCGAGAACCAGGAGAGCAGAGCTGCTCTAGCGCCAGAGAAATCAGGTCAGTAGAGCTGCTTTAGAGGGAAAGAACCAGGTCAGCAGAACTGCTTTAAAGCCAGAGAACCAGGTCAGCAGAGCTGCTCTAGAGCCATATAACCAGGTCAGCAGAGCTGCTTTAGAGCCATATAACCAGGTCAGCAGAGCTGCTTTAGAGCCAGAGAACCAGGTCAGCAGAGCTGATCTAGAGGCAAAGAACCAGGTCAGCAGAGCTGCTTTAGAGGGAGAGAACCAGGTCAGCAGAGCTGCTTTAGAGCCAGAGAACCAGGTCAGCAGAGCTGCTGTAGAGCCAGAGAAACCAGGTCAGCAGAGCTGCTTTAGAGGGAGAGAACCAGGTCAGCAGAGCTTCTCTAGAGCCAGAGAACCAGGTCAGCAGAGCTGCTTTAGAGCCATAGAACCAGGTCAGCAAGGCTGCTCTAGAGGCAGAGAGCCAGGTCAGTAGAGCTGATTTAGAGGGAGAGAACCAGGCCAGCAGAGCTGCTTTAGAGCCAGAGAACCAGGTCAGCAGAGCTGCTCTAGAGCCAGAGAACCAGGTCAGCAGAGCTGCTTTAGAGCCATAGAACCAGGTCAGCAGAGCTGCTTTAGAGCCAGAGAACCAGGTCAGCAGAGCTGCTTTAGAGGGAGAGAACTAGGCCAGCAGAGCTGCTTTAGAGCCAAGGGACCAGGTCAGCAGAGCTGCTTTAGAGCCATAGCACCCGGTCAGCAGAGCTGCTTTAGAGCCAGAGAACCAGGTAAGCAGAGCTGTTGTAGAGCCAGAGAACCAGGTCAGCAGAGCTGCTCTAGAGCCTACGAACCGGGTCAGCAGAGCTGCTCTGGAGCCAGAAAACCAGGTCAGCAGAGCTGCTGTAGAGCCAGAGAAACCAGGTTAGTAGAGCTGCTTTAGAGCGAGAGAACCAGGTCAGCAGAGCTGCTTTAGAGGGAGAGAACCAGGTCAGCAGAGCTGCTTTAGAGCCAAGGGACCAGGTCAGCAGAGCTGCTCTAGAACCTGAGAACCGGGTCAGCAGAACTGTTTTAGAGCCATAGAACCAGGTCAGCAGAGCTGCTTTAGAGCCAGAGAACCAGGCAAGCAGAGCTGTTGTAGAGCCAGAGAACCTGGTCAGCAGAGCTGCTCTAGAGCCTAAGAACTAGGTCAGCAGAGCTGCTCTAAAGCAAGAGAACCAGGTCAGCAGAGCTGCTGTAGAGCCAAAGAAACCAGGTCAGCAGAGCTGCTTTAGAGGGAGAGAATCAGGTCAGCAGAGCTGCTTTAGAGCCAGAGAACCAGGCCAGCAGAGCATCTTTAGAGGGAGAGAACCAGGTCAGCAGAGCTGCTTTAGAGCCAAGGGACCAGGTCAGCAGAGCTGCTCTAGAGCCAGAGAACCAGGTCATCAGAACTGTTTTCGAGCCATAGAACTGGGTCAGCAGAGCTGCTTTAGAGCCAGAGAACCAGGTCAGCAGAGCTGTTGTAGAGCCAGAGAACCAGGTCAGCAGAGCTGCTCTGGAGCCTAAGAACTAGGTCAGCAGAGCTGCTCTAGAGCCAGAGAAACTAGGTCAGCAGAGCTGCTTTAGAGGGAGAGAACCAGGTCAGCAGAGCTACTTTAGAGCCAGAGAACCAGGCCAGCAGAGCTGCTTTAGAGCCAGAGAACCAGGTCAGCAGAGCTACTTTAGAGCCAGAGAACCAGGTCATCAGAGCTGCTCTAGAGCCAGAGAACCAGGTCATCAGAGCTGCTGTAGAGCCAGAGAAACCAGGTCAGTAGAGCTGCTTTAGAGGGAGAGAACCAGGTCAGCAGAGCTGCTCTAGAGGGAGAGAACCAGGTCAGCAGAGCTGCTCTAGAGTCAGAGAACCATGTCAGCAGACCTGCTGTAGAGCCAGAGAAACCAGGTCAGCAGAGCTGCTCTAGCTGACACTGACTGACTGACACTAACTGATAGACACTGACTGACACCGATTGACTGATACTGACACTGACTGACACTGACTGACACTGACACTGATTGACCGAAACTGACTGACTGACAATGACTGACACTGACTGACTGACACTGACTGACTGACTGACAGTGACTGACACTGACTGACTGACACTGACTGACTGACGGACAGTGATTGACTGACACTTATTGACACTGATTGACTGACACTGACTGACACTGACTGACTACTCTCTACTACTCTACTGCTCACTCTCTACTACTTTGTACCACTCTCTCTCTACTACTCACTCTCTAATACTCACTCTCTGCTACTCACTCTCTACTACTCTCTACTACTCTCTACTACTCACTCTCTACTACTCACTCTAATACTCTCTCTCTATTATCCACTCTCTACTACTCTCTACTATTCACTCTCTACTATTCACTCTCTACTACTCTCTACTACTCACTATACTACTCTCTACTACTCTCTACCACTCACTCTCTACTACTCTACTACTCACTCTCTACTACTCTCTACTACTCTCTCTCTACTACTCACTCTCTGCTACTTTCTACTACTCACTCTCTACTACTCTCTACTACTCTGTTGGAGGGAGGCCCACCGGGGAGTCAGGGGGATCACTCCGAGGCACCTTCCTACCGCAAAGTTATAGCCGAGCGCCGCTGAGAAGCCTCCTAGGGGAGGTCTTTCTCCTGTGATCGTACTAGGCCCAGTAACACCACCACTCAGGACTCCGTATCAGTTGCTTATCTAGGTACTTTATCAATAGTAGCACATTTGAAATATTTACAGGGGGATCGAGAGATCCAGAAAGAGTCTCAATGTCTTTGTAGGGACAGGGTAGCGGGACAGTCTTAGTACCAGCCTGGTACGGGGAAGCTCTGCGCCAGACCTTGCGTTAGGCCGAAGGTGGCTCCGGGGCCCGGAGCGGTAGGTGCTGGTCTCAAAGCAGCTCGGACGTGGAGAGCCGCGACGGTGTCTGCAGGGCTCGGGTGGTAGTTCCGCTTGGGTCGAGCCGCGACACGGTCAGCAGGACTCCGGTGGTAGGTCCGCTTCGGTCAAGCCGCGACGGGGTCAGCTGGGCTCTGATGGCAAGTTCAACAAGGTCGGGCCGCGACAGCGTCAGCAGGGCCCCAAAAGGTTCGTGAAGGTCTTTAAGCACGGTGGAGCCGCGACGTCGTCAGCAGGGCTCAGAGCGTGGTTCCAGGATGAGTCTTTCTCCGTAGGGTCAGCCGCGATCAGATCAGCAGGGCTCTTGACTCCGGGACACAACTGCTGTCCTGTTGCAGGGTCGCCCCAGATATAGGTCTGGAGCCCTTTGATGTCCGGACCCTTGCACCCGGGGGGCGAAGAGGCCGGGTCGGGAGCGGCCAGACGCCCAGCAGGAGAGGCGCCAGGCCC
Organism: Triturus cristatus; assembly: GCF_964204655.1. Lineage (NCBI taxonomy): Eukaryota > Metazoa > Chordata > Amphibia > Caudata > Salamandridae > Triturus > Triturus cristatus. Next base: position 970,593,037 of record NC_140582.1, read on the forward strand.
AGGAGAGCTGTGGGGCGAATGCACCTAGGTGTGGGAGCACGGTTGGGGGTCCCATCGATACTGCCCTCTGCCAGGAGTGGGGAAGTGTTCACGTGGTACCCCCTGGCCAGTGGTTGGCGCCTTGATGTCGGGGCTTGCTGGGACCGAGGCCGGGTTGAGCGGGGTCACGTAGGTTGGTGCGCAGAGTCACGTGCAATCCAAAATGGAGGAGCCCCGAGGTGCAGGGGACCTCGTGCGGCTTAGCGAGGGGGAACAGGACCACGCCACGAGGCCGGCTCCAACACGCGTCCCCCCCAGCTGAAGGCAGGGAGAGTCACCCATCTCCTTGGGGGTTCTCCTCGCCGTGGCGGAAGAATCTGGATAGGCCGTCGGCATTGGCGTGGTCGTTGCCGGGCCGGTACTCTACAGTGAAGTCCATCCCTTGCAGCGAGATGGACCATTCGCAACAACTTGGGGTTATCGCCCCGCATCTGCATTAGCCACCGCAGGGGCCGGTGGTCAGTCTGGACTCTGAAGTGGGTGCCAAAAAGGTAGGGCCGGAGCTTTTTGAGAGCCCATACCACGGCGAAGGCCTCCCGCTCGATGGTGCTCCACCTCTGTTCTCGGGGCAGCAGTCGGCGGCTGATGAAGGCCACAGGTCGGTCGAGGCCCTCGGTGTCCATCTGGGAGAGGACCGCCCCAATCCCGTACTCCGAGGCATCTGTCTGAACCACGAATTCCTTGCCATAGTCAGGGGCCTGTAGTACAGGGGCAGCGCACATGGCCGCCTTGAGGGTTTCAAAAGCGGTCTGACAGCGGGGCGTCCAGTGCACCGTCTTGGGCTGCTTTTTGGAAGTGAGCTCCGTGAGGGGGCCCACAATACTGCCATAGTCTTTGATAAATCGCCGGTAGTAGCCTGTGAGGCCTAAGAAGGCCCGGACAGCTGTTTGGGTTGCGGGAGGCTCCCACGCCTGGATGGCATCGACCTTCAACTGGAGGGGCGCCACCTGGCCACTCCCCACCTGATGGCCCAGATAGGTCACTGATCCTTGACCGATCTGGCACTTGCTGGCTTTAATCGTGAGCCCGGCCCTTTGGAGAGCGGCCAGGACTTCTCTGAGGTGTCCTAGGTGCGTGGCCCAGTGGTTGCTGAAGACTGCAATGTCGTCTAGGTAGGCCGCGCTGAAAGCTTCTAGCCCGGCCAGGACCTTGTTCACCAGCCTCTGGAAGGTCGCTGGGGCGTTCTTCATACCGAAGGGCATCACCCGAAAGTGGTAGTGCCGATCGGGGGGGCGGAGAAAGCGGATCGTTCCTGGGCGCCGGGGGTGAGCCTGATCTGCCAGTACCCAGCGGTGAGATCAAAGGTGCTTAGGTAGCGGGCGGCCCCTAAGCAGTCGATCAGCTCGTCTGCCCGTGGCAGGGGGTGGGCATCGGTCTTGGTGACCGCGTTTAGGCCCCTGTAGTCCACACAAAATCTGAGTTCCGGGGGGGTGCCGGGGGCGGTGGCCTTCGGCACCAAGACCACAGGGCTGGCCCACGGACTGTCGGATGGCTCGATGACTCCGAGGGCGAGCATCTTGGAGACCTCGGTCTGTATGCAGGCTCGGACTCGGTCGGGCACTCTGTAGGCGCGGTGTCGCACAGGGGGGCTGTCCCCGGTATCCACGTCGTGGACGCACCAGGGGGTCACCCCGGGCGTGAGAGAGAAGAGGGCAGCGAAGGGTTGCAGCAGCTGCCGGCAGTCATGGCGCTGTTCTGGGGTCAGGGTGGTGGAGAGTTTGACGCCCTCCAGGGAGCCGTCTTGGTCTGATGACCCCAGGAGGTCGGGTAGGGGCTCGGAGTCGCTTTCGCCCCCATCGACGGTAGCCAGCAGCAGGCTTAGTTCGGTTCGGGCAAAGTGGGGTTTGAGCCGGTTGGCGTGTAGGACCCGGAGGGGGTTCCTTGGGGACTCCATGTCGACCAAGTAGGTGACGGGGCTCTTCCTCTCAACCACCTTGAAGGGCCCGGTCCATTTGTCCTGAAGGGCGCAGGGGTCCACGGGCGACATGACCCAGACTTGCTGGCCCGGCTCGAACTCGATGGTCGAGGCATTTTCGTCATACCAGCGTTTCATGTCTTCTTGGCTGGCTTCAAGGTTGGCTTCTGCCAGGGCCCGGAACTTCCGAGTCTGGTTCCGCAGGGTCAAGAGGTACCTGTAGACGTCGGGGGGGCATCTTGGACGCTCGCCTCCCAGCCCTCCTTGACCAGGCTGAGGGGCCCTCGGACGGGGTGCCCATACAACAGTTCGAAGGGGCTGAAGCCCAGGGATTTCTGTGGAACCTCTCGGTAGGCGAACAGGAGGCATGGCAGCAGGACGTCCCATCTCCTCCTCAGGGGCTCTTCCAGGCCCTTGATCATCCCCTTCAAGGTTCTGTTGAACCGCTCAACCAGTCCGTTCCCCTGGGGGTGGTAAGGGGTGGTGAATTTGTAGGTGACCCCACATTGTTGCCAGAGGGATCTCATGTATTTCGAAATGAAGTTCGTACCCCTGTCGCTCACCACTTCTCAGGGGAACCCCACCCTGGAGAAGATGCCCATCAGGGCCCGGCCCACCACTGGAGCTGTCACAGTGCGGAGTGGGATGGCCTCGGGGTATCGGGTGGCGTGGTCGACCAGTACCAGGATGAAGCGGTGGCCCAGGGCGGTTCAGGGGTCGAGGGGCCCCACGATGTCGATCCCTACTCGTTCGAACGGGGTGTGGACGGCTGGAAATGGTTGGAGGGGGGCCTTGACTCGACCCCCAGTCTTCCCGCTGGCCTGGCAGGTCTGGCAGGACCGGCAGTGGTGGTCCACGTCTCTCCGCATTCGGGGCCAATAGAAATGGGTCACCAAGCGGCCGTAGGTCTTGTCTCGCCTGAGGTGTCCGGCGAGGGGCACGTCATGCGCCAGGTTCAGGAGGAACTCTCGGAATCGGAGGGGAACCACCAACACACGGCCGACTCCTAGTTCGGCGACTTTCTGCTCGCTATATAATAAGTCATTGTCCCAATAGATCCAGTGGGTTCCCGTGGGGTCCCCCGTGGCCTGGGCGGCTGCTTGCTGTCGGGCCCCCTCGAGGGACGGGCAGGCCTTCTGTTCTTGTTGGAATTGTTCGCGGGTGGGGCCCCCGTCGTGGCGCCACTGGGCCAGCTCGGGGATCTCGTTGAGGGAGGTGGCCTCGCCGGGGAAAAGTTCGGATGGCCCGGCCTCATCGTCAGGCTCCTCCGTGCCGGAGGAGGGTGGCAGTTCTGGACCCGCAGGCTCTTCGGGGGCCGCTGCAGCGGCTGGTTGTGCGGTCATGGACCGGGTGGTGGCGCAGACCCATTCGGGCAGCCCTAGCATCCCCAGATGCTCTCGGCGCTCCACCTGGGCCCAGGGGGAGCTCTCCAGGTCGTTCCCCAGGAGGCAGTCCACTGGGGCGTCGTCTCGGACAGTTACTTTCAGGGTGCCTGACACTCCTCCCCACTCGAAGGGGATCCGGGCCATCCGGCACATGCTCTCGGTGTTGTCTGCGGTCCGGACAGGGCATAGGACATGCGGCAGGATCTGTTCGGGGGTCACCAGGTGGCAGCGGACAGCGGTCACACTGGCCCCAGTGTCCCGGAGGGCTTCGGCCCGTTGTCCATTGATGGTGACCCACTGCTGGTACTTCTGGGTGTTGCTCGGGATGGGGGCTCGGGCACCATTTCTCGGGAGCCCAGGCATACGAGTGACATGGCAGCCGGTTCCCACTCGGGGGACCCGTCGTCGTGGTTTTCCTCCTCTTCTTCTCCTTCCCCCAGGGCTGCGGCGGCTATTTGTCGGGGAGGGGGCCCAGTGGTCCAGTTTCGTCGGTTCACGGGGCAGGCCGGGTCGCTCGCATAGTGGCCTGTCTGTTGGCAGCCGAAGCAGGTCACTGTTGGTCGGGGTCCAGGCCTGGCGATGGGGGTCCCCCTACGGACCAGGGTCGGGGACGTGTTGTTGGCGGCTTGGCCTCGTGGCGGGCTTCGGGGCGGCCCGGCCGGGAATTCTAGACTGCGGTGGGACCCCCCTCCTCCGCCCCGCTGGCGAGGAGGTCCCGTGGTACTCCGTTGGTAGTCCCCCACGGGGTTCCGGGGGACCCGGGTGTTGACCCATCGGTCGGCTTTGGCGGCGAGCTTCCGGGGCTCGGTCAGCTTGCTGTCAAGGAGGTGTTGCCTTAGTTCGACAAAGCAGTTGTTGGCGAGGTGCTCCCAGACAATGAGGTCGAACAGTTCGTTGTACGAGGTGACCTTGCTCCCTCTTATCCACCCTTCAAAAGCTCTGCTGAAGAAGTCCACGTATTCGACCCAGGTGGTACCGGGGAGCTTCTTGCAGTCCCGGAAGCGCTGCCGGTACATCTCGGCTGATAGTCCGTAGCGGGTGAGTAGGGCCTCTTTCATGTGGTCGTACGATGTCATCACCGCGTCGGGGAGTTGCAGCAGGGTATCCCGGCCCTCGCTGAGGAACCTCCCCCATAGGCCGGCCCCCCAATCCTTCCGGGGTACCCGATGGGAGGTCATGGCTACCTCGTGTGCTCGGAACCATTGCTGGATGTCGTCGTTTTTATAGTACTCTTTGAAGACATCCTTGGGGATATGAACCTTTGGCTCGGTCAGTGGCAGTGCGTCCCGGGATCCGGGGGTGCTGGTCTCCCCCGTTTTGGATTTCAGTTCAAGTTCCTTGAGGCCCCTCTCGTGCTCGAGGGTTAGCCGTTTCTCTTCCAGTTCGCGATGGCATTTCTTTTCTTCGATTTCCTCCTGCAGCCGTAGTTGCTCCAAGGCCAATTTCTTCTCCGCCAGCAGGAGTTCACCGTCCAGCCGGAGTCGTGCGAGTTCCAATTCATGTGTCCGGACCCTCTCCCGTTCTCGCATTTCCTCGTGGGATAGGCCGGATTCCGGGATGCTTCGCCCCCCATCTGCCGGGGTCATGGTCGGCGGCAGGTTTTCGTCCCGGGCCGAGGTCCCTTCGGCTCGGGGTGGAGTGGCCTCGGATTCTGCCCATGCTTTCAGGGCTTTCTGCATTTCTTCCTTGGTGCCCAATCCTGTGGTTGGGATCCCTTTGTCCTTGCAGAATTGTTTCAATTCTTTGTGGGTGTATTCTTCCAGCCTTTCTTGCTGGAAGGTTGCGGCCACGGTTGTTTCTTGGCTGCTCATGGTTCTTTTTCCGTCTGGTTAGGCAGCGGGTGCGTTACTTGCCTGTACGATTGCGTTTGGCTCGGATCCCGTCGCTGGCCACCAAATGTTAGAGGGAGGCCCACCGGGGAGTCAGGGGAATCACTCCGGGGCACCTTCCTACCGCAAAGTTATAGCCGAGCGCCGCTGAGAAGCCTCCTAGGGGAGGTCTTTCTCCTGTGATCGTACTAGGCCCAGTAACACCACCACACAGGACTCTGTATCAGTTGCTTATCTAGGTACTTTATCAATAGTAGCACATTTGAAATATTTACAGGGGGATCGAGAGATCCAGAAAGAGTCTCAATGTCTTTGTAGGGACAGGGTAGCGGGACAGTCTTAGTACCAGCCTGGTACGGGGAAGCTCTGCGCCAGACCTTGCGTTAGGCCGAAGGTGGCTCCGGGGCCCAGAGCGGTAGGTGCTGGTCTCAAAGCAGCTCGGACGTGGAAAGCCGCGACGGTGTCTGCAGGGCTCGGGTGGTAGTTCCGCTTGGGTCGAGCCGTGACACAGTCAGCAGGGCTCCGGTGGTAGGTCCGCTTCGGTCGAGCCGCGACGGGGTCAGCTGGGCTCTGATGGCAAGTTCAACAAGGTCGGGCCGCAACAGCGTCAGCAGGGCCCCAAAAGGTTCGTGAAGGTCTTTAAGCACGGTGGAGCCACGACGTCGTCAGCAGGGCTCAGAGCGTGGTTCCAGGATGAGTCTTTCTCCGTAGGGTCAGCCGCGATCCGATCAGCAGGGCTCTTGACTCCGGGATACAACTGCTGTCCTGTTGCAGGGTCGCCCCAGATATAGGTCTGGAGCCCTTTGATGTCCGGACCCTTGCGCCCGGGGGGCGAAGAGGCCGGGTCGGGAGCGGCCAGACGCCCAGCAGGAGAGGCGCCAGGCCCAGGAGAGCTGTGGGGCAATCGCACCTAGGTGTGGGAGCACGGTTGGGGGTCCCATCGATACTGCCCTCCGCCGGGAGTGGGGAAGTGTTCACGTGGTACCCCCTGGCCAGTGGTTAGCGCCTTGATGTCGGGGCTTGCTGGGACCGAGGCCGGGTTGAGCAGGGTCACGTAGGCTGGTGCGCAGAGTCACGTGCAATCCAAAATGGAGGAGCCCCGAGGTGCAGGGGACCTCGTGCGGCTTAGCGAAGGGGAACAGGACCACGCCACGAGGCCGGCTCCAACATACTCTCTACTACTCACTCTCTATTACTCACTCGCTACTACTCTCTCTAATCACTCTCTACTACTCACTCTCTACTATCTACTACTCTCTCTCTACTACTCTCTACTATTCACTCTCTACTACTCACTCTCTACTACTCTCCACTACTCACTCTACTACTCTCTACCACTCACTCTCTACCACTCACTCTCTACTACTCTCTCTCTACTACTCACTCTCTACTACTCACTCTACTACTCTCCACTACTCACTCTCTACTACTCTCTCTCTAATATTCACTCTCTACTATTCACTCTACTACTCACTCTCTACTACTCTCTACTACTCTCTCTACTACTCTACTACTCTCTCTACTACTCACTCTCTACTACTCACTCTCTACTATTCTACTACTCTCTACTACTTTCTCTACTACTCCCTCTCTACTATTCTCTACTACTCACTCTACTACTCTCTACCACTCACTCTCTACTACTGTACTACTCACTCTCTACTACTCTCTCTCTACCACTCACTCTCTACTACTCACTCTACTACTCTGTACTACTCACTCTCCACTACTCTCTCTCTACTACTGTCTCTCTACTACTCATTATCTACTACTCTCTACTACTCACTCTCTACTACACACTCTCTACTACTCTCTACTGCTCACTCTCCACTACTCACTCTCTACTACTCACTCTCAACTACTCCCTCTACTTCTCACTCCCTACTACTCTCTCCACTACTCACTCTCTACTACTCTCTACTACTCACTCTCTACTACACACTCTCTACTACTTGCTCTCTACTACTCGCTCTCTACTACTCTCTAGTACTCACTCTACTACTCACTCTCTACTACTCTCTACTACTCACTCTACTACTCACTCTCTACTACTCTCTACTACTCACTCTCTACTATACCACTAATCTCTACTACTCACTCTCTACTAATCACTCTCTATTACTCTACTACGCTCCACTACTCTCTCTACTACTCACTCTCTACTACTCTCTACTACTTACTCTACTACTCTCTACTACTCTCTACCACTCACTCTCTACTACTCTACTACTCACTCTCTACTACTCTCTACTACTCTCTCTCTACTACTCACTCTCTACTACTCTCTACTACTCACTCTCTAGTACACACTCTCTACTACTTGCTCTCTACTACTCGCTCTTTACTACTCTCTAGTACTCACTCTACTACTCACTCTCTACTACTCTCTACTACTCACTCTCTACTACTCTCTACTACTCACTCTCTACTACTCCAATACTCTCTACTACTAACTCTCTACTACTCACTCTCTACTACTCTACTACTCTCTACTGCTCTCTCTCTACTACTCACTCTCTACTACTCACTCTCTAATACTCTCTACTACTCACTCTCTACTACTCTCTCTCTACTACTATCTACTACTCACTCTCTACCACTTTCTACTACTCACTCTCTACTACTCAGTCTCTACTACTCTCTACTACTCACTCTCTATTACTCACTCGCTACTACTCTCTCTAATTACTCTCTACTACTCACTCTCTACTATCTACTACTCTCTCTCTACTACTCTCTACTATTCACTATCTACTACTCACTCTCTACTACTCTCCACTACTCACTCTACTACTCTCTACCACTCACTCTCTACTACTCACTCTCTACTAATCTCTCTCTACTACTCACTCTCTACTACTCACTCTACTACTCTCCACTACTCACTCTCTACTACTCACTCTCTACTATTCACTCTCTACTACTCTCTACTACTCTACTACTCTCTACTACTCTCTCTACTACTCTCTCTACTACTCACTCTCTACTACTCACTCTCTACTATTCTACTACTCTATACTACTCTCTCTACTACTCCCTCTCTACTATTCTCTACTACTCACTCTACTACTCTCTACCACTCACGCTCTACTACTCACTCTCTACTACTCTCTCTCTACTACTCACTCTCTACTACTCACTCTACTACTCTGTACTACTCACTCTCCACTACTCTCTCTCTACTACTCTCTCTATACTACTCATTCTCTACTACTCTCTACTACTCACTCTCAACTACTCACTCTCTACTACTCTCTACTGCTCACTCTCCACTACTCACTCTCTACTACTCGCTCTCAACTACTCTCTCTACTTTTCACTCTCTACTACTCTCTCTACTACTCACTCTCTACTACTCTCTACTACTCACTCTCTACTACACACTCTCTACTACTCGCTCTCTACTACTCTCTAGTACTCACTCTACTACTCACTCTCTACTACTCTCTACTACTCACTCTACTACTCACTCTCTACTACTCTCTACTACTCACTCTCTACTACTCAACTACTCTCTACTACTAACTCTCTACTACTCACTCTCTATACTCTACTACTCTCTACTACTCTCTCTCTACTACTCACTCTCTAATACTCTCTACTACTCACTCTCTACTACTCTCTCTCTACTACTCTCTACTACTCACTCTCTACCACTTTCTACGACTCACTCTCTACTACTCTCTCTTTACTACCCTCTACTACTCACTACTACTCACTCTATACTACTCACTGTCTACTACTCACTCTACTACTCACTCTCTACTACTCTCTACTACTCTCTGCTACTCACTCTCTACTACTCTCTCTCTATGATTCTCTACTACTCGCTCTACTACTCGCTCTCTACTACTCTCTAATACTCTCTCACTGCTACTCACTCTCTACTACTCACTCTCTACCACTCTCTACTACTCACTCTCTGCTACTCTCTACTACTCACTCTACTACTCACTCTCTACTACTCTCTACTACCCACTCTCTACTACTTCACTACTCACTACTACTCACTCTCTACTACTCTACTAGTCTCTACTACTCTCTCTACTGCTCACTTTCTACTACTCACTCTCTACTACTCTCTCTCTACTACTCTCTACTACTCACTCTCTCCTGCTCTCTACTACTCGCTCTCTACTACTCACTCTATACTACTCTCTACTACTCACTCTCTACTACTCTCTCTCTACTATTCTCTACTACTCACTCTACTACTCACTCTCTACTACTCTCTCTCTCCTACTCACTCTCTACTACTCACTGTCTACTACTCACTCGACTACTCACTCTCTACTACTCACTCTCTACTACTCTCTACTACTCTCTGCTACTCACTCTCTAATACTCTCTCTCTACGATTCTCTACTACTCACTCTACTACTCACTCTCTACTACTCTCTCTCTACTACTCACTCTCTACTACTCACTCTCTACTACTCTCTAATACTCTCTCTCTGCTACTCTCTCTCTCTGCTACTCACTCTCTACTACTCACTCTCTACCACTCTCTACTACTCACACTCTGCTACTCTCTACTACTCACTCTCCTACTCACTTTCTACTACTATCTACTACTCACTCTCTACTACTTCACTACTCTCTACTACTCTCTACTACTCACTCTCTACTACTCACTCTCTACTACTCTACTAGTCTCTACTACTCTCTGTACTGCTCACTTTCTACTACTCACTCTCTACTACTCTCTCGCTACTACTCTCTACTACTCACTCTCGCCTACTCTCTACTACTCACTCTCCATTACTCTCTCTCTACTAATCTCTAGTACTCACTCTACTACTCACTCTCTACTACTCTCTAATACTCTCTCTCTGCTACTCGCTCTCTAAGACTCACTCTCTACTACTCTCTACTACACACTCTCTACTACTCACTCTACTACTCTCTACTACTCACTCTCTCCTACTCTCTCTACTCTTCTCTACTACTCTCTACTACTCTCTACTACTCACTCTCTACTCTCTATTACTCACTCTCTACTCTCTACCTCTCTCTACCTCTCACTCTGCTACTCTCTACCTCTACCTCTCTACCTCTCTACCTCTACCTCTCTACCTTTACACCTCTACCTCTACACCTCTACCGGTCTACCTCTCTCTACCTCCCTCTACATGCACACATATGCACATATATATATACATATATATGTATATGCATTTATATATATGTGTGTGTATATATATACATACATATATAAACATATATATAAATTGCATATCTATATAAATACACGCACACATATGCACATATATATACTACTACTCCACTACTCTCTACTACTCTCTCTACTACTCACTCTCTACTATTCTCTAATACTCACTCTACTACTCTCTACCACTCACTCTTTACCACTCTACTACTCACTCTCTACTACTCTCTCTCTACTACTCACTCTCTACTACTCTCTCTCTACTACTCTCTCTCTTCTACTCACTCTCTACTACTCTCTACTACTCACTCTCTACTACTCACTCTCTACTACTCTCTACTGCTCACAGTCCACTACTCACTCTCTACTACTACTACTCACTCTCTACTACTCCACTACTCTCTACTACTCTCTACTACTCTCTCTACTACTCACTCTCTACTATTCTCTACTACTCACTCTACTACTCTCTACCACTCACTCTCTACTACTCTACTACTCACTCTCTACTACTCTCTACTACTCACTCTCTACTACTCTCTCTCTACTACTCACTCTCTACTACTCTCTACTACTCACTCTCTACTACTCACTCTCTACTACTCTCTACTGCTCACTCTCCACTACTCACTCTCTACTACTCGCTTTCAACTACTCTCTCTACTAATCACTCTCTACTACTCTCTACTACTCACTCTCTACTACACACTCTATACTACTTGCTCTCTACTACTCGCTCTCTACTACTCTCTAGTACTATCTCTACTACTCACTCTCTACTACTCTCTACTACTCACTCTCTACTACTTGCTCTCTACTACTCGTTCTCTACTACTTTCTACTACTCACTCTACTACTCACTCTCTACTACTCTCTACTACTTACTCTCTACTACTCCACTACTCTCTACTACTAACTCTCTACTACTCACTCTCTATACTCTACTACTCTCTACTACTCTCTCTCTACTACTCACTCTCTACTACTCACTCTCTAGTACTCTCTACTACTCACTCTCTACTACTCTCGCTCTACTACTCTCGCTCTACTACTCTCTACTACTCACTCTCTTCCACTTTCTACTACTCACTCTCTACTACTCTCTCTCTCTACTACCCTCTACTACTCACTACTACTCACTCTCTACTACTCACTGTCTACTACTCACTCTACTACTCACTCTCTACTACTCACTCTCTACTACTCTCTCTCTATGATTCTCTACTACACGCTCTACTACTCACTCTCTACTACTCTCTAATACTCTCTCTCTGCTACTCACGCTCTACAACTCACTCTCTACTACTCACTCTCTACTACTCATTTTACTACTCACTCTCTACTACTCACTATCTACTACTCTCTGCTACTCACTCTCTACCACTCTCTCTCTACAATTCTCTACTACTCACTCTACTACTCACTCTCTACTACTCACTCTCTACTACTCTCTCTCTACTACTCTCTACTACTCACTCTACTACTCACTCTCTACTACTCACTCCCTACTACTCGCTCTCTACTACTCTCCAGTACTCACTCTACTACTCACTCTCTACTACTCTCTACTACTCACTTTCTACTACTCTCTACTACTCACTCTCTACTACTCCACTACTCTCTACTACTCACTCTCTACTACTCACTCTCTACTACTCTACTACTCTCTACTACTCTCTCTCTACTACTCACTCTCTACTACTCTACAACTAACTCTCTACTACTCACTCTCTACTAATCTCTACTACTCACTCTCTACTACTCTCTCTACTACCCTCTAGTACTATCTACAACTCACTCTCTACTACTCACTCTCTACTACTCACTCTACTACTCACTCTCTACTACTCACTCTCTACTACTCACTCTCTACTATTCTCTACTACTTTCTGCTACTCACTCTCTACTACTCTCTCTCTACAATTCTCTACTACTCACTCTACTACTCACTCTCTACTACTCTCTACTACTCTCTGTCTGCTACTCACTCTCTACTACTCACTCTCTACTTTTCACTTGCTACTACTCTCTACTACTCACTCTCTGATACTCTCTACTACTCACTCTCTACTACTCTCTACCACTCACTCTCTACTACTCCACTACTCTCTACTACTCACTCTCTACTACTCACTCTCTACTACTCTACTACTCTCTACTACTCTCTCTCTACTACTCACTCTCTACTACTCTCTACTACTCTCTCTCTACTACTCTCTACTACTCACTCTCTACTACTCTCTCTCTACTACTCTCTACTACTCTCTACTACTCACTCTCTACTACTCACTCTACTACTCACTCCCTACTACTCACTCTCTACTACTCTCCACTACTCACTCTCTACTACTCTCTCTCTACTACTCTCTACTACTCTCTCTACTACTCACTCTACTACTCACTCTCTACTACTCACTCCCTACTACTCGCTCTCTACTACTCTCCAGTACTCACTCTACTACTCACTCTCTACTACTCTCTACTACTCACTTTCTACTACTCTCTACTACTCACTCTCTACTACTCCACTACTCTCTACTACTCACTCTCTACTACTCACTCTCTACTACTCTACTACTCTCTACTACTCTCTCTCTACTACTCACTCTCTACTACTCTACAACTAACTCTCTACTACTCACTCTCTACTAATCTCTACTACTCACTCTCTACTACTCTCTCTACTACCCTCTAGTACTATCTACAACTCACTCTCTACTACTCACTCTCTACTACTCACTCTACTACTCACTCTCTACTACTCACTCTCTACTATTCACTCTCTACTACTCTCTACTACTTTCTGCTACTCACTCTCTACTACTATCTCTCTACAATTCTCTACTACTCACTCTACTACTCACTCTCTACTACTCTCTACTACTCTCTGTCTGCTACTCACTCTCTACTACTCACTCTCTACTTTTCACTTGCTACTACTCTCTACTACTCACTCTCTGATACTCTCTACTACTCACTCTACCACTCACACTCTACTACTCCACTACTCTCTACTACTCACTCTCTACTACTCACTCTCTACTACTCTACTACTCTCTACTACTCTCTCTACTACTCACTCTCTACTACTCTCTCTCTACTACTCTCTACTACTCACTCTCTACTACTCTCTCTCTACTACTCTCTACTACTCTCTACTACTCACTCTCTACTACTCACTCTACTACTCACTCCCTACTACTCACTCTCTACTACTCTCCACTACTCACTCTCTACTACTCTCTCTCTACTACTCTCTACTACTCACTCTACTACTCACTCTCTACTACTCTCTAATACTGTCTCTCTGCTACTCACTCTCTACTATTCACTCTCTAAGACTCACTCTCTACTACTCTCTACTACACACTCTCTACTACTCACTCTACTACTCTCTACTACTCACTCTCTGCTACTCTCTCTACTACTCTCTACTACTCTCTACAACTCACTCTCTATTACTCACTCTCTACTCTCTACCTCTCTCTCACATATACACATATATATGCATAGATATGCATATGAATTTATATATATGTATGTGTATATATATACATACATATATAAACATATATATATATATTCTGCATATCTATATAAATACACGCACACATATGCACATACATATGCATATATATGCATATGCATTTATACATCTGTATGTGTATATATATATATATACATACATATATAAACATATATAATCTGCATATCTATATAAATACAAATATAAGTGCATGCATACATATACATATATGCATACATATGCATGTTATGTACATGAAAGTTTGAAAAACACTAATAAAAGCAAAGCTAAAAAGCCACCGAATTACAAACAGAATTGCTGTAACTTAAGCGAGGGCGAGACCTATTGCATTTTCAATGCTTGTTTACTTTGGTTCCATCAAGAAGGCATTCAGATGTGTCACACATTTGCCATAAATTCTGAATGTTAGCACTCTAGTTGCTCATTAGATCACTGCAGTAAAGCTACTGCTCACCAGGGAAGTCTGCTGCTGGTATTCAAAGTGCATGTTTCAGTCTGCATGTCAGAATTTTTTTAGGAAATAGAACAGGATTTGAGAAGTCAAAATGTGCCCTAATTTTTCTTTCTGCAGCACTAATCATAATTTCTATGGCAAAATGAACCCCCTCATTTTGTTCCTTTGCAAATTAAATGTTTTAAGTGTTACCACTTTATTCCAATCAAGATGGCTTCAGGTGCGCCATACTTTTGTCATAAGTAAGACTGTTAGCGCTCTAGTTGTTCTTTAGAACACTCTGGGACATTCTGTCATTGGGCTATCCTTGGGCTTTATCTGGGTGATATGTGTGCTCCATTTGGGCTCTTTTGTCTCTGGTGGCCATCTTGGGAGACTTATTTGTTATATGAAGTTTCCTAATTACCTCATTTACTACAGTCTCCTCAGTAGGAACAACTTTTAGTTTTTTACTTTGATTCCAGCAAGAAGGCATTCAGATGTGTCACACATTTGCCATAAATTCTGAATGTTAGCACTCTAGTTGCTCATTACATCACTGTAGTAAAGCTACTGCTCACCAGTTAAGTCTGCTGCTGGTATTGAAAGTGCATGTTTCAGTCTGCATGTCAGAAGTTTTTAATGAAATAGAAGAGGATTTGAGAAGTCACTCAAAATGTGCCATAATTTTTCTTTCTGCAGCACTAATCATACTTTCTATGGCAAAATGAACCCCCTCATTTTGTTCCTTTTTAAATTAAATGTTTTAAGAGTTACCACTTTATTCCAATCAAGATGTCTTCAGGTGTGCGATGCGTTTGTCATAAGTAGGACTGTTAGCGCTCTAGTTGTTCTTTAGAACACTCTGGGAAGCTGCAGTCAATGTTGCCAGATTGGGCTATTTCCCGCACAATTGGGCGACTTTTTTCCCAGTTGTGCGGGAAAAACCCATGCCTGGCGGGGGGCTACTTTTTGGGCTAGAATTAAAAGGGTGTGCGCAATTTTACTGGCCTGGGCGGGCGCCGACCATGAGGAGTCCGCCACGTTATGGTGGCAGACACTGTCAGTGGCAAATGAGAGCGCAGCACACGCTGAGAGACTGCTACTCATTGGAGGTCCGATCCTGGGCCTGCCTGTGCACACATGATGACCCCGCCCACCCTAGAGCAGCAGCCAGCCAGCAGGCATGCATCATCATGACCATGACGGCATACGCGATGTTGTGCAGAACGCTAACTTGTTACGTAGTGCACAGTGCACTCACTCTTATTTTGCACATGCGTGCTGCACCGCCGCACGCTCCACCCAGAGGGGTCACCTAGCTTTGTTGTTAACTTGTGTGTGTGTGGGCACTGCGGGCCAATGTGGGGGTCCCCCAGGGCCGTCAATCCAGTAGCGCGCGAAAACGCTACCAATGACGGCCTTGGGTATCATTTTTTGGCCAGCCCCTGCGGTTCTCTATGATGCTGGGACTGAGTGACGTGAGTGAGCTCTTACTTTCGGCGCGGCGCTCGGCTCAACGGTGGACGCATGATCATCATCGTCATGAGGAGTCGGACGCACGTGGTGTCACTGCTGCTGCCGCCCACTGTGGTCCACTGGTCACACGGGCCACAGTCAGCAGGCGGCAGCGGGCGGTGCTCGCAGGCAGCTCTCTCTGCGCAGCGCAGGCTAGCCAGCCCAGTGAGCCCACCACCAGTCGACAGCACAGCCTGGAGTCACGCAGCGCAGCAGCAGGCCGCCCGGCGGCACCCGCAGTTGCTGAGTCCGGACTTCGACGCCCGACCTCAGGTGAGTGAGAGTGAGTCAGAGGCGCAACTAGAGCCAAATTTCGGGGGGGGGGGGTGTAAGAAAAAATTTCGAGGGGGTGCTGAGTATTTAAGCAATAGACAGAGTGGAGATTGGGGTAGGGAATTAAGGGTGCGTGCATTTGTAGGTAGGGTGACCAACCACCGTCCGTAATTTGGACCTCTCCGGGGCAACATGTAAACCCCAGCGATAATGTCAGAGGCCGTGATTGCCCGTCAGCTGAAGGAGAAGACGGCGGCTCCCGCCCGCTGGAGGGAAAGACAGTCTGTGGGGCAGCCGAGAGAGAGACCGTCTGGGCTCACTCGCACACGGCACCGCTGTGGTCCTGCAGGAGGTGCCGACTTTAAGTTCGGGGCGCCAGCTGAGGAACAGAGTTCGAGACCACTGGCTGCACTTTGCCCACGGGCAGGTGAAAGGAATGTGCAAACACGCCAATGCTGGTACAGAATCCAGTTAATTCAAAGAAGCTGGTGAAACAAGATGAAAAGAAGGGGATAGAGTTCTTTCAGTCTCATCATTTTAGAAAAGTGCAGTTTTAATATTATATTCAAGGAAGCCATGGTTGCTGCATTTTTATTTTATGCAACTAACAACCATTAACAAAGCAATTGGTTCTGGCTTGTTGTAGGTGTAACGTTACTTGTTGTGATATATATCTGGATGCAATGACAGAAGAGGCAAAATACCAGTCCGGTGACACACAATGCTAAGCACAGATTTTTAGCTTAGTTGTTTTAAGCAACACCATTAATTACATCAGACACGCCCCTTGGAGAGACCCCCCAGTTTTTTCATCCCACTTAAAGCCCTGGAAACACCATGTCACAATCACCTCATGGACTGGCACTGTGCATCATGCATGACTCATGACTTCCACTTTTTCAGATTGCCTATGTGCAGGTGCATAGTGAACCCTCCCCCACCCCACCCCTTGCTTTAGGAAGACAGCAAGGGCGAAATTCTTGATGGGCCTCTTCTGTCTGCAACTCTGCAGACAAAGGCTCAGCTAATAATTAAGAGGAAAAGGTGGGCGAGTGAGTAAGTGAAGGGATGGGTGGATGGCTGGATGGATTAGTGAAAGGGTGAATGGATGAATGAAAGGGTGAATAGATGGATAATGAGCGAAAGGAATGATGGATGAGTGAAAGGGTGGCTGATCGGTGAGTGAATGGCTGGATGGATGAGTGAATGGATGGATGAGTGATAGGGTCAATGGATGGATTCATGAGTGGATGAGTTGAAGTATGGGTGGATCGAAGAAAGGAAGGATGGCTAAGTGAAAGGGTCAATGAAGAGAGAACGGGAGGATGAATGGATGACTGAAAAGGGGACTGGGTGGTAGGATGAGTAACTGGGTGGATGGATGAGTAAGTGAAAGGATGGCTCGATGGGTGAGTGGATAAATGGCTAGATGGATGAGTGGATGGTTGGGTGGAAGAGTGGATGGATGAGTGTACGGATGGATAGGGTAAAAGGGTGGATGAATGGATGAGGGAAAGTGTGGATGGAGGGATGGATGAGTGAAATGATGGATTGAAAGATACGTACGTTTTCAAATGGATGAATATGTTTGGAGATAGATGGAATTACTTATACACTATTACGCGACCTCCTTTGATGTGTCTGTAAAACGTATCTTTTGTCCCGAAGTTTTGTCCTGAATTTTGACCTCCCGTCCTGAATTTTTGTCCTGAATTTTGACCCTTTGTCCTGAATTTTTACACTCACCGTCCTGAATTTGCACCCATGCCAGTTGGTCACCCTATTTGTAGGAAGTGATGAATATTAATAGATGCCAGGAAGTTGACGTAGGTAAAGAGTGTTTTAACACCCAAACCAAAACTGACCACATCGGTTGTTCGTAGGCCAGCCCAGCTTCGAAAACGGTCATGCAGGGGCCACCCAACCTCGCACGCACCTGCTGGCAGCACCACGTGCGTCTGTTTACCACTGTCCTGGCATGGATCTGACACTCCGTGCTTCACCACGTTGCTGATGCCAAGGCGCGCACTGACGCACACTGTTTGCCGCTCGAACTGGAGCTGATTTCGGGGGGGGGGGCTGAATCTTTAAGCAATAGGCAGAGTGGAGCTGCAGGGGCTCTTAGAAGTCACTGTGAGAACTGTTCTTCAAAATTAATAGCATTAAGGCAGGTGCCCAGTTAACACCCTCCCACCATCTGTATATTGAATAGAAGGTATATTTGTCATTAAAATTGTTTCTGATGACAATTTGTGCATAATTGGAGACTTGCTAATTTTGGCTGGTTTTTGGGCTGAAACTGGTCTGATTGGGCTTATTTTAGGCTTATATTTGAGCGGCTTTGGGCTTGGGACGGGTCTAAAAATCTGGTAACACTGGCTGCAGTAGAACACAAAGGAATCAACTGACAGTCTCTGCCCTTGTTGGATGTACATGTTTTACTGAGAATGTCAGACTTCATTCTCACATGACTGAGAAAGATAATGTGAATTTACAGAAAATATGCTCTCAGTTTAGCTTATAGATCACTTTCCAAACCTCTGTGGGAAAAGCATGAGAAAATAGTTTTCTCTCAAACATGATTCATGATATCCCAGCAGAAGGCTTTTTTACATGGTAAAATCACCTAAGAACACACCACAGTTCCTAAAATGATTATGGTACCATCAACAAATGATTTCTAATGTAACTAAAGTCTTAAAACCTTCTATTAACTGCAATGCTTTTTAATGAGGTGCTATCATGTATATTGGTCCCAAGATGGCTGCCAACACTTCTTGGATGAAGTGCTGACAGCCAATCAGATCTCACGATGAGATGTGTGGTTAGGCTCCACCCAGATATATCTATGATTTTACTTTTGATTTTCTCAGCAACTACTGAACGGATTTACACCATTTAACCAAAAGGCACGAGTGTGAACCATGGACTACCTCTTTGCCAAATTTTGTGTAATTCCGTTTAGCAGTTCGGGCTGCGATTAACGGTTCCTATGGAAATTGCATGGGGAAAACACGTTTTGGGACCCTCCTTCTTTCTCGGCCCCCGCTTGACGAATCACCCCAAGACTTTCAGGATAGGAGCGAACCGGAGCGCCCCACCAGTTTTGGAAATTTCACGAAGATTCGTCAACCGGCGCCAAAGTTATTCCAAATAGAATGTTGCGGATTTCCTATGGATAATAGGTCCCAACTATAACTACCTACTGACGACCGCATAATGCATTTCGGCGTTTCATCGCCTTCAGCAGATGCCACTGTAATCACGGCGCTACTCCACCGACACCTTTGGATCTCCTGCCTCGCTCTTATAGGTTAGAGCACTCCACCCCACGGTCACATGTGTGCACTCCCTCTGTAGTTTGGAATTTTGACTACAGTTCCCAGAGTTCATCAGGTTGGGATAGGTAGAGCGTGGGGGAGGAAAAGAATGCCCAGCCCGTGTGGGCAAACACTAACCAGGGCAAGGGTGCAAAATGATAAGATGGATGGCCCTGAGTTTGTTTAGTGTCCTGGGGCTTCCTTTGGTCCCCTTGACGTTCCAGCCCCTCATGCAGACGTCCGGCGGACCGCAAGTCGAGATGCAATGATTCCCGGCTCCTTGTGAAGTCACAAGCTGCTCCTGGCAGCAGCCCTGTCCTTTGTCTACAGTCCAAGGCGGGCTGAAGCAAACCAATCCCTTGTTGACCCAAAACAGCAACAGCTGAACCAGAAAAGCTCCAGCCGCTTAGTGGAACAGGGCCTCTTTAACACGCTTTTGGCAGGCATGTAAAACATCAAACACAAACCCCTCCGGTGCAGAGAAGTAAGAGGCCACTTGGGGAGCTTCCTATTAGAAGCCTTTATTCGGACATCGGGCATAATGCATTTCGGCGTTCCATCGCCTTCATCAGATGCCACTGTAATCATGGCGCTGCTCCACCCACACCTTTGGATCTCTTGCCTCACTCTTATAGGTTAGAGCACTCCACCCCACGGTCACATGTGTGCACTCCCACTGTAGTTTGGACTTTTGACTACAGTTCCCAGAGTTCATCAGGTTGGGATAGGTAGTGCATGGGGGAGGAAAAGAATGTCCAGCCCGTGTGGGCAAACACTATACAGTATCCTGCATGCTGACAGCTCCCATCCCAAAAGCCTGAAATAGAGCATCCCTTATGGAGAACTACTCTGTGCCAGGAGAATTGCTCCAATGATTAAACATTCAACACTGAATGTAGTACCATGATTGTCCGCTTCCAAACAAGGGGTTATCCTAGTGCAGTCCTCAAAAAAGCACATGGAAAAGTATGTTCATTACACAGAGATGACCTGTTAGTTACCAACAAAAAGAAAAAACAGGTAACAATGTCCTGAGTCAAAGCATAAGGTTCATCACTGACTTCAACTGTAAGTCGGGGGCTGTAAGACAACTCATGACTAAACACTGGGAGGTTCTGAGAGCAGATTCTGAAGTGAAGACCATAGTAGGATCCCATGCAGGGATAACATCGAGAAGGGCCAAATCATTGAGGGACAGTCTAACACACAGTCATTTTGAAGGACTTACCAAGGGTGGTTGGCTGAAGACTACAGGTAGGTTCCATAAATGGGGAAAGTGTAAGGCCTGCAGACATAGCAACAATTGAAAGTTCTACAAACTACCTAATGGCAGAGAGATGAGGTTTACACAATTTATCACTTACACCTGTGTCTACATCCTAGAACGTCCACGCAAACTCTAATATGTGGGAAGTACATTCTTTCCACTTAAAAAGTGGAACCTTGAACATCAATGTGACACAAAGAACATAGACTTCATATATCATCACCTATCCTGTTGATAGGTACTTCCACACAATGCAAAGCAGTAACCCAGATCTCCTTCAATTTTTGGGAATTGATAGGATTGATAACCAGACACAAGAGGGAGACCATGAGAAATGCCTACGCACACAAGAGTCAAGTCAAATCATTGACCTCGAAACCAAGATCCCACGAGGCCTGAATATGGACAAGGAGTTGGCGGTACACCTTTGAACCCACAACATACCAGTACAGGTGCTACATATAGAGAAATGGTGGAGCCTCTCTGACCCTGCATGCCCAGGGACTGCCACCTCCCCAGGGCTTAATTAAAATGCATGGTGGGATGTCACAGACCTCCCCGTGCTGCGGGGACCACCACCTGCCCGCAGAATAACTTTAAAAAGAGGGAGGGTGCCTTACGGCCCCCTAACGGGCCATATACAGAACTGAGGAGCACCACCTCCCCAGGGCGGCCCGTTTAACTTAAAAGAGGGGGAACACGCGGCCCCTCTTCTGGAGCCATTGATGGTCCTGTGGACCGCCACCTCTCAGGGCCTGCTCCTGCTTTGTCCCGGGGTGCCTTTACCTGGGACTTAGCTGATTGCTATAGCTTGGCAGGAGCTTTTCAGCTCCAGCCAAGCCGTTGCAAACTGTGCTCTGCTATGAGCAAGCAAGAGCATTTTGGTCTTGCTTGCTCAAAGCGGAGTACAATTGGTTTGACCGAGAGGGAGCTGCATGCTAGCATCTCCCTCTCTGTCAAAGCAATGACGGCTCCTGCAGGAGGCGCACATCCGTCAGGGACCGCAGGTGCTCTGAAGCTCCCCCTGTGGTCTCCAAGACTACGAAATGGGTGCACTGGGTGGGACCAGGGCACCCACACTAGAGGAACCTATTCAAAAGAGTACTGGCCACATGGGGTCCCCGAGGACAGAAATTTCCCTGGGGAGGGGAGCCCCTTGGCCCCTTCTCCCTTTAAATGAGTATTTTTTTTTTTATAAAGGCTGAGTCCCAGGGATGGGGTCTCCGGGGCGGAAACAGGCCAGGGGAGGGGAAACGCATTCCACCACCCCCATTCAACATCCCCGGGGCCAAAATTGGTCCAGGGAAGGAGGGGCACGCTGACCACTCCCTGAATGAATGAAAAATAGAAGAAGAAAAAAAAGACCAGCAAATCGCTGGAGGCCCCACCCCCTTTCTCCACCACTCTAGAAACTCACCTCCTGGGGCACTGTTGGTTGGGGAATAAAGTCCCCTTCACTCCAGAGGGTCCTTGGCAGCCAACAAGCCTGAGTGTTGCCTCCAGTGGGTCCCAAATAGCCTGATTGCTGAGAGGACTTTGGAGGCCATGCCCCCTTTCTCAACCACTTTGCAAACATGCCTCCTAGCGCACTACTGGTTGGAGTTCGAAGTACCTTGCCTCCCTAGGGCCCTTCGGGGCCAAAAACTCCTCCTGTTACCTCCTGGAAGTCCTACACAGTGGGATTGCTGAGAGGTGGTTGGAGGCTACGCCCCATATTTCCACCACTCTGCAAACGCGCCTTCTGGTGCACTACTAGTTGGGGAATGAAGTCCCGTTGAATGTGGAGGGTCCTTAGGGGCCAACAAGCCCTCTTGTTACCTCCAGTGAGGCCCAAACAGTGGGATTGCTGAGAAGTCGTTGGAGGCCATGCTCCCTTTCTCCACCAGTCTGAAAACACACCTCCTGGGTCACTACTGGTTGGGGGATTAAGTCGCCATGACTGCTGAGAGTCTATGGGGGCCAACAAGCCCTCCTGTTACCTCCTGTAAAACACACACAGCAGGATTGCTTAAAGGTCTTCAGAGGTCACGACCCCTTTGTCCACCACTCTGCAAACGCACCTCCTGGCGCACTACTGGTTGTGAATGAAGTCCTCTTGGAAGCTTAAGGTCCTTAGGGGCCAAGCAGCCCTCCTGTTACCTCTAGTAAATATGACACAGCAGAATTCATGAGAGCTGGTCGGAGGCCCTGCCCCTTTCTCCCTCTACAAATGTGGCTTCTAGTTGAAAAAAACGTACAAATTCACTGAATAAACCAAAGGTTACAGGGACATTATAGTTAGTAACTAGAATTTAAAAAACCTTAGAAATTCACTGAAAAAGACAGTTTACAGGGGCGTTATAGTTAAGCTGACATTTGACTTGTACATAACCCGAGAAATTCAGCAGCATGAGTGATGTAATATGTGAGGTCACAAGCAGTAAATGGCGGGACGTGAGTTATAGTTAGCTGAATTTCTATAGTTTTGTACAAGTCAATAGTCAGCCTTACTATAACGTCCCTGTAACCTTTGTTTTTTCAGTGAATATACATATAGCCAGTAGGTAGTTATAATTAGGATCAACATTTTACAAAGACGAAGCGCTTTTGGTTTTGCTAAACATTTTGGTGGCGTTTGACAAATCTTATTGACATTTTCAAAATTAGTGCACAAGTTAGATCAGCTGCTGTCTGGAAAGTTTTGAGGTGATTCGTCAAGTTTGGGGGCGAGTAAAAGGGGGTTACCAAAACGCTTTTTTCCGCATGTAATGTCTATGGGGATATTGCAAGTTTTAGACACAGCTATAGCCCGAACCACTAAACAGTAAACGAAATTTGGCAGAAAACTAGATCTTGGTCCGCAGATTGTGCATTTTGCTATTTGGTGTAAATCTGTTCAGTAAGTTTGGAGCTATTAAAGGAAAAATAATTTGTATATCTAAGGATGTGAATCCTTCACAGAGCCACTCATGGGGGATCTGCAGATCCAGACGAAAAGACAGGCCCTCATTGGCTGGCCACAACCTAATAGGTACGTTGCGGCCACTATTTTCTTTGTTGTTTCCCCCGGGGGATGGAAAATTAAATGTGACCCCATAGGACACATGGAGGGGTCCCTGAAGGTCCCCTCATGGCCACAAAATTGCCCCAAAACTTTTTGTGGTGCCAATCCAGGGATCCGAGGATCCACTGTGACGCTCAGTGCAGCCCCTATGTAACTTTGCGATGTACCTCTGGGTTCGAAGCACAATAAAAAAAAATACACCCACTCACAAACCAAACCCCTGCAGTCCATGGCTAAAGGCCATGCGTATCGTGGGGTTTGGGGCAATTTGAGGTGACGCTGGCCACAGGCAAGGCCCTGTGAACAACTCCCACCACGCACTGCCGAAGACCATGCGTGGCAGTTATTTTACTAATGTAGGGTAATTATATATGACTTTACGTTACAAAAAACATAGAAATTCACAGAAAAAATCAAACAGGTTACAAGGACGCTATGGTTAGGTTGACATTTTACCCACACAAAACCATAGAAATTCTGCAGTTATGCTCATAGTTTTATTTATCTGAAGAAACTATAACTTGTGCCTTTAAGTAACTTTAGGCCACGAGTTACAGTTTCTTTACATTGCCTC
This sequence comes from Triturus cristatus, assembly GCF_964204655.1. Lineage (NCBI taxonomy): Eukaryota > Metazoa > Chordata > Amphibia > Caudata > Salamandridae > Triturus > Triturus cristatus. The sequence continues at coordinate 970,617,350 of NC_140582.1, forward strand.
ATACTTTCATGCAAATAAAATTGTACGATCATATAGCCATGTTTAACAATGCACATTGTACCAGAGGGCATCCTCAAAGAAAAGGACTCAAAACCAGAACATAGGATTAGCATTTTTTATTTTGCCAATAACTTAGGCATCATTCGACGAATCTTCACAAAATTCTCAAAATTAGTATGACGCTGAGTTCAGATGATGTGTTGAAAGTTTTGGGATGAGTCGTCAAGCAAAGGTCGAGAAAAAAGGGGTCCCAAAAACCTTTTCCTCGTGCAATTTCCCATATGGATTTTGAACACGACTACAGCCCGAACCACTAGACAGAATTACACCAAATTTGAGAGAAAGGTAGCTCTTGGCCCACAAAGAGCCCTTTTTGTTAATTGGTGTAAATCCGTTCATTAGTTTTCGAAATATTAATAGAAAACCAAATTGTATATCTAGAGGCGCAAATTCTATGTGATTCCTATCGATCTTGTGCAGAGATCTGATTGGATGCCAAAACTTCAGCCAGGAAGTGCTGGCAGCCATTTTGGGACTCGGACTCAGTTGAGTTCCAAAAATAAAGTGAAAAATAAAGAAAAGGGGGCAGGGCAGGAATACCATGACCCCTGGCACTGGGGTCCCCCAGGGACCCCAACAGGGCCAAACACATTTTTTGTAATTTTATTTTTACCATGAAATCGGGAAGGTTTGCGTATTCATGGCAAAAAAAAGTGCTGCCTCCCATGCTTGTTTAACAATTAGCCCGCGGGTGGACCAGGTCCTGGAGGAAACATAAATGAAAGAAACGGGGAAGAGGGGGGCATGGGGCCTCTCTACCCAAGGGCAGTTTTAGCCCCAGGGATCATCACCTCACTAAGGTTTATTTTTTAACACTATGGGAGAGGGGCAGCGGTACCCCTCCTTTGGCTTTCTAAGGCCCAGGAACCACCACCTCCCTGGGGCATGTAAATATAAAAGGAGGGGGGTCACACAAACCGCCTCTGATGATTAAAAATGCACCAGGGACCACCACCTCCCTGGGGCACAAGACATGAAGTAGGGGGAGCGGGTCCCCTCCCAGGCCAAATTTGGCCCAGGGGACCACCACCTCCCCAGCCCATGTTTTACATTAAAGAGGGAGGGGAGCCGTGTGGCTCCCCTCCTGAGCCGTATTGCAATTGAGAGGAGGGGGCTGGATGGCCCCCCTCCTGGAGCCATTATTGGCCCTGAGGACCCCCACCCAGTGGCGGCTCCTCTGCTATGGCGGAGGAGCGTCGCACCACTGGTTTCAAGCAGTGAGCGAAGAGGAAACATAACATGATAATAACTTTCAGCTATTATCATGTCATGTTTCCTTTGCGGGTGGGAGGGTGGATGGGGCTGCTCTTCTCACGGAGCAGGGATGGAGTGGTTTGCCCACTCAAATGCGCAATGACTGTTTGGTCGGCCTAATCGGGCGCCCATATCAGTCATGCACACTTCCCCGTTCTCCATGCAGGCTGCATTACAGCCTGCATGGAGAACATGCCCACCCCTATAGCCCCTGGGCGAGCACTGTGTCACATCGCTCAGACCAATCACAATGCTCCATTGGAGTGTTGTGATTGGCTTGGGGGTGGGAGCCTGTCTGCCTGCTTCCTTTTCCTGGCAGCGGACTCAGGAGAGCAGGAGCACAGAAGATGCGGGACTCGGCCTCGAGGTAAGTTTTATTTTTATTTTTAAACCCCGCTCCCCTATGAGACAACCCCCGTGACCCCCTCCCCATTGACACTCCTGTGACCGCCTCAGCCAATGAACCCGTCCCCCTACTTACGAGCCATGCCGGCCGCCCCTGCCACCACCCCCAGGACTGTCTTCCTATCTCCTGAGGTAACCACCCTCTGGAGATAGCAGTTTCCTTTCGCTTGAAGGGAGCTTTGAAAGCTCCCGCCAAGTGAGAGCAAAATGTAAGTCTGCTCCCAGTGGGCAGGAGCAGGAAAACTACTGCTCACTGGGAGCACGCTTTTCATTTGTTGCAGATGAAAGGATTGCACCTGCACGCAGAAGGCAGCATTTGTGGCTGCTCCCTATGTGCGGGAGCAATGCTAGGTCCCGCTTGAGGTGGGGAGCCAGCAGGGACCATGGGGGCATTGGGGCTACCCCCGTGGTCTCCAACAGTGACCACTGGGTGCCCTGGGTGGGCACAAGGGCACCCGGCCTTAGTCTGTCGGGCCCCGGGGAATAGGGTCCCCAGGGCCAAAATCGGCCCTGGGATGGGGGCCAATGCGGCCCCCTCCCCGTCTAATAATTGGTTGCGACCTAGGGGATGGGTTCTCTTTGGCCAAAAGCAGCCTGGGAGGTGGGCCGCGCGGCCTCCTCACCTTTCAATAATTGCCCATTGATCCGGGGGTTGGGGTCAACAGGGCCAAAATCAGCCCGGGGAGGGGGTCATGAAGCCTCCCTTTCCTTCTAATAGTTGATGGACCCGGTGGATGGGACTCCCTGGGCCAAAATCAGCCACGGGAGGGTGGCCTTCACATTGTCACATCAAGGGCGCCATCTTAACGCATCGCACCAGATTGTCGCATCACATCGAGGCGCCACCTTGACGCATCGCAACCGGGCCGCAGTACGAGAATCTACGCATCACCGCCTCTCCGGTAAGGATCAAGACGCATCGCCTACTCTGCGCAAGCATTGAGACGCGACGCATTGTCTCCCCCGAAGCAAGGAACCGACGCATCTCCAATGCTGCGAGCCTTTTGTTTATTTTGCGTTACGCATCCAGGTACTTTTGTGAGAACTGTGTTGCATTTACCATCAACTTGAACTAAGTTAATTCTACCATCTTTAAGTCAATTTTGAGAACAGTATTGTGTATTTTTGCGGTTTGTGGTCTTGTGCTAAGTCTATATAAAGAATATGTATTTTTATAAGACCTGTGTGGTGTCCATCTGTACTGTTTTCACTGTATTACTCTATGTGTTCACAAATGCTTAATACACTGCCTCTGAGATAAGCCTGCCTGCTCGTGCCAAGCTTCCAAGGGGGTGAGCAGGGGTTATCCAGTAGTGTAATCCCCTTCCCTGACTTAGAAGCAAGGGTCCCTATTTGGTCAAAGGTACCTACGTCTGCCAACTAGAGACCCCCAGTTCTAACACTGGTGGTCAACGCTGAGGATTTGGACCTGCATTTGTGACTCATATACAGTAGTTGGTGTACACTACTAGTGAGTGCAGACCAAACGCAACCACATACTTTTTTAGTAGAATTTTTTTTCCTTGGACTGTTATTTTTCCTAAGAACTGCCAATTCTTCCTGCCATGAGTAGACAAGCATCTGTTGCATCTATGGATCTAGATTTTGAGGAGGAGAGGTTGGAAACCTACACTTTGAAACGGCTCAAGCATCTCTGCAAGAAATTGAAAGTTGCTACACCAGGCATTTCCAAAAAGGATGACTACCAAAAGGCGCTGAGGGCCTGGGTAGATGCAAGAAATGCCCCTGAGTTGGTGGTGGAGTCAGCTGGGGATGAAGATGGGCAACTGGATAGGCCAGTGTTTCCAGCCAGGGGAGGGGTACCGTCCCCACCTGGCAGTAGTATCTCTTCCAAAGACCTGTCCCCCAGAGAGGTGGAAGACAGGGAGAGAAATAAGGCACACAAGCTGGAGATGGCTAAGCTAAAGATGGAGGGTCAAAGGGAAATAGAGAATAACAAGTTGTCCTTGGGGAGAGAGATAATGAGATTAGAGCAGGAGTTGAGAATGAGGGAGCTTGATTTTGAGCTCGAGAGGCTTGAGGCCATTAGTGTCTCAGCCCATCAACACGAAATGTGTGTAGCTCAGAAAGTGAGCTTTGCTGAGTTGGAGGTGGAATCCAGCTCAGATGGTGGCAGCAAAATTGAATTTTCCAGTGCTGGAGGAGTAGTACACACACCCACAGATGTGGCGCCTGACCTGGAGGGGGTTAACATACACCAGGAGGTTCAAGGATCTGAGGTAGCTCCAATGGTGCGCAGTGTCCCGGAAGTAGATTGGGGCACTGGCGCAGGGGTTCATGGCCCTAGTGGTGGGAGGGACACTCCACTGACTCTAGATGAGAGGAGCAGGGAGAGGGGTTCCCCCATGGTTGACGTACTGGTGTGTGAATGTGGAGACTGCCCAAAAGAGTGTGGGTTGAATGACAGACAGTCAGATACAGTCTTGCCAATCTCAGGAGAGTGGTACGGAGTACGTGTGCAAGGCACTGGATGGTGAGGTGAAGGATAGTTTGGTCAACCCTTGTAGGGGGCTGTGTGATCCAATTGTGGGAGAGCATATTGTAAGTCCCTGTTTTCCAGAGCTATGCCAACACTTGTTAGAGAGTGAGTTCTCTGACCCCTGAGAGCTCACATTGGAGGAAGACCTTTTGGTGGATTCCAGAGGGTCTGGGGAGGCATTGGGGAGTGACCCTAAGGGGAGTGGCTCAGGTATCTTCCAACCCAGAGTGGGGGAAGTGGTTCAGAGTAGCCCAGCTAGGTTCCGTTGTAGTGGGAGGGGTGAAGGGCCACACGTCCTGTTTTTAAGGGGAAGGAGTGAGAATGGGTTATGTCCCGATAGTGCCCAACCTCAGTCTCAGATGCTGGATGATTCTTTAAAGGAACGTCACATAGGGAGCCTAGTCTGTCCTGATAAGCTGCCCGTTGTGGGAGATCTCCTAGTGTCTGGTGAACTGGAAGAGTCTGTAATCAGACCTCCATCAGTTCTGGTGTCTGGCAGTGCCACTCGTAAGTGGAGGGTACAGAAGTCCAGATTGAGGGATGAGAGCGGGAAGAGTCCCCAGTGGAAAAGTCAGTGGGTCAGGTGCCAGCCAGAAGGGCTGAGTCCTCAAGGAGTGACCATGGTGACGCCACTTCTGTCCTGGGGGATCTTCACACACTGTCAGATGGACAGGAGTCGGGAGATCTGTGCCAGGCAGACTGTCACACGACACATGAGTTATGTGTCACCCTCGGGGAGGGTTTATGTACTCCCCAGGAAGTCCTGGTTTGCCAGGCAAGTGTTCAGCCAGAGGGGTTGGTCCCTGGGTTGGGAAGCCAGGTTCAGGTGTTGCCTGACCTGGAGGGAAGGACAACTGTAATCAGTGTCCCTACCGGTTTGTCTTCTGGGGTCACCACTCCAGGTGGGAGGGTGCAGTACTCTGGAAGGGGGTGCAGAAGGAGGGAGTCCTCGCCTCTGACCCCGGTTCTACCTGAGGGTTTAGATCCCAGGTTGGTGGATCAGTTGCAGGGACAAGGCCCTGAACTGGTGGGTCAGTGACAGGACGTTATACCTGACCTGACAGGAGGGAGAGGGGACACAGGGTGCCAAGCACCTGCTGCTACTGCCCCCCACTCTCTGACGCCACAGAGGTTTGGGAGCCCTGAGAGGCATAAGGCCTGGGTCTCATCACTGACTACTGTCAGTGGCCACTGTGGGTTTATGTCTGTCGGGACACACCTGTGAGCCAGCTAAGATTAGGTGCTGCACAGAAGGTGTCCACAGGTAAGGAGAAGGGTTCCCCCTGGATTAGCTTGGTGGGCCCTGAGAGTATGGACAGAGTAGATCCAAATGGGTTCAGATTGGTGTAGAACTGGAATATGCCCCTGCAGTTGCGGGCCAGGGTCCATGTTTTATCCCCCAAAGCAGCGAATCCCATCAAGGTAGTGATTGGTCTACCCTGCGTTTTTTTTTTGTGTTCAAAATATTTTATTGAAATTTTTTAATGAACAGCGCACAACATAAACATACATAAAAAGAGTAATAATAAACTAAAATATCTAATACAATGCGTATAAAAACATTATCGAATTCATTTCAATAGAAAAGAAAATAGTCATATTCATATAAACTTAAAAGGAGGGGGGGAAGAGAAACATCTAATACCAAATTATTGTGTAAGCAATAAATAGAGCTACTATGACATAGTAAATAATATAAAAATCGTAAACAGCATTACAATACATAAATATACCCCTAAGATGCAAAATAGATATCAACAGGAATCCAAAAAGAATGATAGGAAATAGGATTATGATTAACCCCAGACAAAGATAATTGAGCACCTCTTCTTGTAAAGATAACCCAAGACCACCAAGCATGAACTGATAACTTAGAAACATCTTTCCAACAAAAGGTAATAGATTTTAACGCAGCAAACTGATTTACAAATTAACATTTTATAAGATAAGTCTTCCTGGATATTTAACAACTTCTTAATAACATCCCAAACTTCTTTCCAGAATTTTGCAATTAAAGGACAATCAAAAAGCATATGTCGTAACGAACCAGGATGTAATTTACAATGCCAACAAGTGTCATCCTGAAGGAGTTTAGCCTGAAATAAACGTAATGGAGTCCATAAAGAATTAAATAAAATATAGGAATTGGTTTGATAAAGTGAGACAGGTAACCAACCAGAAATATTTCTAATCCATATAATTTCCCATGAATCATTAGACAATGTAAGTGAAAGTTCATTATTCCAGAAGGTTGCAATCATCGTTATGTTACTTCCTAGGGTGTTAGATAATTTTTTATATAAAATGGAAACACCATTAGCTTTCAACGATATAGTTTGAATATACACGGATAGGTCAGCTGTAACACTAGTCGGAATAGCTTGCGGAAAGGAATCTAAAATTGAATTAATTAAATATCCATATTTAATAAAATCAGATTGAGTTAAACCAAACCTTGTTTGTAGATCCTCGAACGGTATAAAGGCATTATTGGAATAAATGTCTCCAAGATAAAAAATACCCGCTTTAATCCATGAAAACCAAAATCTAATGTTCCTATTTAATTTAATGATATTGCTATACCATAATGATAATTCAACAGTGTTAAACATGGGATATAGAAAATGGAATCTAGATCATTAAAAACCATTTTAGTGGATTTGAGAATGATAGATTTATGAAAAAATGAGGAGTTGTTAGACATAGTTACCAGAGTTGGTAATGGGAACGGCTTTACAATAGATTTTTCAATTTGGAGCCAAGAAGGTGGATTATGTAAAGGAGAATGAATAAACCATATGGCACTTTGTTTTAAAATAAAAGCTTTGTGATAAAGAAAAAAATCTGGGATACCAAATCCAGCATTACATTTAGACATTTTTAATTTTTTATAACTAATGCGAGGTGATTTGTTATTCCAAAGAAATTTGGAGAGAAGTTTATCAATATCTTTATAAAATTTTAATGGGAACTGAGTAGGAATCATGGAAAGAGTATAAAAAATTTTTGGAGCAATATTCATTTTAATAGATTCCAGTCTACCCCACCAGGAAAGATGTAGTGATGCCCATTTAGACGTTTTATCTTTAATATAATCTAAGACAAAATTACAGTTTAAAGTCATTGTAGATTTTATGGATGAGGAAAATAAAATACCAAGATATTTTAATTTAGTCTTTTGTCAAACAATTTCATTCATAGGTATCATATCAGGAGTACAATAAATGTTTAAAGGGAAAAATTCTGTTTTATTAGTGTTTAATTTGTAACCAGACACCATAGAATATTTTGTTATAATCTCTAATAAAGAAGGAAATGAGGATAAGGGTTCATTAATAAACAAAAGTACATCATCAGCATACGCTAAAGTTTTAATAATAATCTCATTAATAATAATTCCTTTAATGTTATCGCATTTTCTTATAGCTGTAAGGAAGGGTTCAATGCCAATTAAAAACAATAGCGGGGAAAGGGGACAACCTTGTCTAGTACCTCTAAATAGGGAAAATTGATTTGAAACTTGGCCATTAATAAAAAGACGAGCAGTGGGAGCACAATATAGAGCTGAAATCATACGAATAAAATTATCACCGAAGTTAAATGATGATAAAGCATGAAACAAAAATTGCCAATGCAATTTATCAAATGCTTTCTCAGCATCCAGAGCCATAATTCCTGCAGGAGTAGTTAACGTATGACCCTGTTCAATGACATGTAATAAAGTTCTCGTATTATTTGCAGAGTGTCTATTTTTCATAAAACCAGATTGATCCGAATGTATAATAGAATCTAGTACAGGGGATAATCGTGTGGCTAATATTTTGTCACATAATTTACAATCCTGATTAATTAAAGAGATAGGGCGATAATTAGATACAAGGGTGGGGTCTTTATCAGGTTTGGGAAGAACGATAATTAAAGCTTCTGTAAAGGATCCTGAAGTAATTCCCGTAGAGCCAAATGTTGTAAAAAGTTGAATTAATAAGGGTAAAAGATGGGATTAAAACTCTTTATAAAACTCCGCCGGGATACCATCAGGACCCGGAGATTTGTTTTTTTTAAGAGATTTTATAGTGACTAAAATTTCATCCTTAGTAATTGGAGAGTCAAGCCCCATTTTATCTGATGGAGAAATTTTAGGTAGACCACATGAAGATAAAAAAGAATCAACTAAAGAGTCATTATGAAAATCAGGTTTATCATATAACTTGGAGTAAAAATCCAAAAATTCATTCACAATATCTTTATGAGATATAGCATTTTTACCATTGTATCCGTGAATAGAAGTGATTTGAGTTTTATCTTTTTTGATACGCAAGTAATTCGCTAACAATCTTCCAGATCTGTTTGCATTAAAACTAAATTTAGCTTTGGCCTTAGAAATCTGAACGCCAGCTCTTTTACTAAGAATTGTATTAAATTCATATCGAAGCTTTTGCAACTTACTTCTATATTGAGGGTCATTAGACGAAATAAAAAGTCGTTCATTTTCCGCTATTTGCTTTTCTAGCTTTTTAATACTGGCATTAAAAATCTTATTTTCGTGAGCCATAATAGAAATAGTAACCCCTCTAATATAAGCTTTAAAAGCATCCCATCTATTAACCAATGAGGTAGTACCTTCTGGATTAAATTGAAAAAAATCATGAATGGCAGAGAGGAGCTTTGGTTTATTAAGTTCATTGAGAGCTATACCAGAATTCATTCTCCATCTAGGCTGGTTAGTAAAGGTGGAATTTAAATTTAAAATACAAGAAACCATAGCATGGTCAGAGACGTCAATGTTGCCAATCCTAGGGTTACTAACACAGTTGATCAGCTGCTTCGAAACTAATATGTAATCGATCCTAGAATGAGAATTATGTGGGTTAGAAAAAAAAGTAAAACATTTTTCTGTAGGGAAGTGTAAACGCCAAATATCAACTAACTTTGTGGTTTGAAGAAATAATCTAAAAGCAAAATAAACCTTAGGGGGGTGGAATTTAGTACGAGATATTCTATCTAATAAAGGATCAGATATGACATTAAAATCACCTGCAACAATTAAAGGTACATTACCAATTTTTACAACCTCCGTTGAAAGAGTAGACCAAAAAACAGGGTCATCTGCAGTAGGGCCATAAACATTTAATAAAAATAAGATAGAATCATGAACTTTAACCTTAACAATTAAATATCTGCCATCCGTATCTGTAATTTTGCTCAAAACTTGGCAGTGCGCTTTTTTCGCACATAATATAGCTGCACCATTTTTCTTGCCATTAGCAGGAGAGGAAACAATATTGTCAACCCATTTTTTCTTCATATAGTTTAAAATGTTATCATCTATATGAGTTTCTTGTATAAAACAAAAATCAGCTTTGCAACTACCCAAATAATCCAAAATTTTTGTGCGTTTCACAGGATGGCGTAAACCTTTAACATTCAATGATACTACTTTAATATTAGCCATGACAAAATAAAAAGGAGAGAAGGATTAGAAAGAAGAAGGCCAGAAAAAGACACAAATGTGAAGAAGAAAGTAGCTCCAGAACACACAAAAGGGAATGGAAGAAATAAAATATAGCAAAAAAGACAAACAAAGTACATAAATATGAACATTGGGACGCACACACGCTTTACAAGCATGGCCAGAACCGCTGGAGCCCAAAATATTATGACTTATATAACTCTGTCAAAGAAGATCATACATGAAAAAAAAATCAAGTGGTAGGACCCTGAGTGTCCATAGTTTGCTGTATTTGTAGATCCAGAAATTGTCGCAGATCTTCAGGACGCTGAAAGGATTTTGAAAAATTATCTTTCCAAATGCGCATAGTTGAAGGGTCAAAAAGGCCATATTGGTATCCAAGGCTTCTCAATCGTGGGCGAAGATCAGTAAATCCCTTACGCGTTGCAACAGTTTCCTTGGCAAAATCTTGATGAATAAAGATTTTGTGACCATTGACCAACAATGAAGGAATTTCTCTAGCTGCTTTTCTGATCATAACCAAATGATGATGACGGAGAACTTTAAATATCATTTGTCTAGGCTTGGTATGTTGAGGATTGCGCCGTGAAGGAATTCTGTGAGCCTTATCAATTTCAAATTTTTCTGGAAATTTGACGTTTAAAAGACCAGGAATTAAGTTCTCTAAGTATAGTCGACAGTTAGAACCCTCAACCTCTTCTGGTAAATTAAATATGCGAAGGTTGTATTGTCTATTGCGATTTTCCATGTCCAAAAGTTGTGAGCACAGAGGAGATATTTTCGCCACAAGTGGAGAAAAAGCGTCGACTTTAACTTTATTGTCCTGTATTTTAATTGAGTCGTCTGAGATTTTTATCGACATACTCGCCATTTCCTTTCGTACATTTTTTATTTCAGTCGCAATAGTTTCTGTATTCGCACGAAGAGCCTGAATTTCCTCCAAAATTAAAGAAAGCGAAGGTTCAGATGACTCCACCACTTTTGATTTTATTGGGGGCGGTTTTCTTTTATTGTTGAGGGGATTTTTATTATCCATTTTTGAGAAAAATAATGAAATTTGAATAAAAATGAAGAAATTATGAGTAAAAAGAGCGAAAAGATGCAAAGCAATCCTCAAAAATACTGGTGCAGCAGCTAAACTGGGCTAGGGGAGTGGCTAGGCCCAAGCCAGGCCCTTTCCTAAAGTATGCTCCGCCCCCCTGACAGACTAACCAGGCAGTACCTCAGTGCAGAGCCCGGAGCAGGAACCAGGGAGCCAGAAACACGACTTCCCACAATCAAAACGGCCCGAAAACTCTTCACAATGCTGGTAAGCCTATAGTGTTAGCAGCGACCTCCTTTTAGGCACAATTCTGACAGAGAATCGTCGCTTTAACTGCAAAAACGGGCGAAAACGCGGAGGAGCTCACCGGGTGGCGGCCATCTTGAATCGCGCGCTCGCGCGTCTCCCGGTCTACCCTGCGTTTTGACTGGAAGGGGGTTGTGTTGGACTTCTTGCCTTCCTCCTGTATTGTTTCTGACCTGTTGTTGGCTTTTTTATGACTCTGGGCATTTTACCACTGCTGATCAGTGCTAAAGTGCATATGCTCTCGATTGTAAATTCATGTATTGATTAGTGACTCCATGATTGGATTATTTGATTTACTTGCCTGACCCTAGTACAGTGCACCATGGGTGCCCAGGGCTTGTAAATCAAACGCTGCTGGTGGGCTTGCAGCACTGGTTGTGCCACCCACAGAAGCAGCTTGTAAAATGTGTCTCAGGCCTGCCATTGCTGAGCCTGTGTGCAGTATGTGACTGCCATGTCAACTTGGTAAGTGCACCCACTTGCCAGTTCCTAAACCTTCCCTTATCTTCATATCAGACACCCCTAAGGCAGACCAAAGGGCAGGGTGCATTGTAAGTATAAGGTAGGACATGCCCTGGTGTGTGTGGCATGTCCCAATAGTGAATTACAGCCATTTTCGTTTTTCACTATTGCAAGGCTAACTGTTCCCCATAGGCCAGAATGGGCAGTTTGCTTATTACATCCTATAATCCTAACTGAACCAGGGCATATAGTAGAAATTCGAGTTTAGTATGCCTGAACTCAGAAGGAGAAAATACTTCTTTTAGTGAAGTTGGTTTTAACAATCTGTGTTTGAAAATACTACTTTTAGAAAGTAGGTATTTTCTTGCCTAACTGTCCAAGCCTGCCTCTGCTAGGTTGTGTATTGTGTGTCTGGTTTTGTGAGTGACAGGGGCTGGGGGATTCCAGAAGATAGGGCGAGTCAGCACAGGGCTCAATGGAGAGATCTGCATGCAGATGGGTGGGAGGAGTTGCACCTGGGACCTGAATAGGGCTTTGCCTTCCAGCCACAATGCTGGCTCCACCTCCTGTGGTGCATCTGATGTCCCTGGCCTACAATGTGAAAGGAAAGAAAGAGTCATGTAAACAGAGTGCTCCATGACTGACCAGAACTGGTTTGGACTAGGCAAAGGCCTCTCTGCCTTCCGAGAACAAATTAGTATAAAAGAGGGGACCCAGACCCCAGAACTTGATATCACTTCTGGAACAACAAGACAAACCTCTGCCAAGGAGAAGAACCAAAGGAAGCTGTAGGAGTTGTACTGCCCCCCTGCCAGTGTCCTGTGTTGCTGGGTTGGCCTACAGTGGTGTCATCAGTGCCAAGGAGAGGAGAAGGAACTTTCAAAGGACTTTCATCATCTTGCAGAATATTACTCCAAGGGCTTGAACTGGTGCTTGCCTCCTGCTGAAGTCTCAGGGACAAATAACTTCGCCACCAACTCCCCCCTGAATTTCCTTGCTGGAAATTCCATCTGCAGAAGCCTGCATGTCGCTGGGAGCTGTTGTCGTCGCATCGCCGGAGAAGCGTGCCGCCGCCGCATCTCCTGAGAAGCGTGTGTTCGTCGCAGCTGTCTGTCGTCGCATCACCAGAGAAGCATGTCGCCACCGTGAGGGTCACTGTTGCATCACCGGAGAAGTGTGTCACAGGGCCTGTCGCGGCTCCAAAGTACAGACTTTGCCGCACGGCGGCCAGGGCGTGCACGCATCGTCTTCACATCGTCGCATCAAGGGCGCCATCTTATCGCATCGCACCGGATTGTCGCATCGCATCAAGGCGCCACCTTGCCGCATCGCAACCGGGCCGCAGTATGAGAATCTACGCATCACCTCCTCTCCGGTAAGGATGAAGACGCATCCCCTACTCTGCACAAGCATTGAGACGCGACGCATCGTCTCCCCCGAAGCAAGGAACCGACGCAACTCCAACGCTGCGAGCCTTTTGTTTATTTTGCGTTACGCATCCAGGTACTTTTGTGAGAACTGTGTCGCATTTACCATCAACTTGAACTAAGTTAATTCTACCATCTTTAAGTCAATTTTGAGTACAGTATTGTGGATTTTTCTCGTTTGTGGTCTTGTGCTAAATCTATAGAAAGAATACGTATTTTTATAAAACCTATGTGGTGTCCATCTGTACTGTTTTCACTGTATTACTGTATGTGTTCACAAATGCTTAACATACTGCCTCTGAGATAAGCCTGCCTGCTCGTGCCAAGCTACCAAGGGGGTGAGCAGGGGTTATCCAGTAGTGTAATCACCTTCCCTGACTTAGAAGCAAGGGTCCCTATTTGGTCAAAGGTACCTACCTCTGCCATCTAGAGACCCCCAGTCCTAACACTCCGGTAGGCCTGTAATGCGGATGTTGTTGCGGGGGACCTGGCCTCCAAATCTTCATTCTTCGCTCTGACTAAGCGCCAATACCTTTTCCATGTGGAAAGCCTTGTCTGCTACCTCGCTCAAGCCATCCTCGTTTGTGGAGACGCGCTTTTCAATTTCACCCATCCTCACATTTTGTTTCTCAAGTTGGGAGCACATATGGTCAAGTCTGTGATTCACTGCCGCCATAGTCCCTTCGATGGATTGGAGACTCTTCTGCATGGTAAGCAAAGTTGATTCCAGCTTGGAGGGGCCCTCTCCAGAGACATCTGCCTCGGAGTCCGAGGCCACTCGTTGCTGTGGCTTGGCGGATTTACGTGCCTCAAATGTGAGGCGAGGCTGCGTTTTGTCTGTGAGCCCCATGGCAACAGAGAACCAGGCAAACAAAGGTTATTCTCCTCCACCGTACGAGCCCCGAGGCGCACCAACAGCAGCCAGTATATGTAGGTCCGGGAAGCAGCAGCCCACCACGCCGGGTTAGGCCCGCCAATGCACGATCACCCTCCTGGGACTATCAAATGAAGCTGGGGGAACAGCAGTAACACACGCCCAAGTAAATGAAAACAAGCAGCAGTCACTGAAGGTCGGAGGCAATACGGGTTGACAACCCCGACCAATGCTGTCAGATTAATGTTGAAATGGAGTTAAATGCGCCGGTCACAAGAACCACTTGACCTTGGACTGGTTGCAGCTGTAATGTGTTCGAAATCCATGGCCCTCACAACATCCCCAGGGATATGCAGCAGGTCGTCACTAGCAGGGGGGGCATTGAAGCTCAGAGTTGAGGGGAAAGAAGGAAGACAGAAGGAATGCGCCAGGGTACACCAAGTCACAACTCAGCCACTATGCAGGATCACACCGGATCTCGCCAACTTAGAGCGCCCCACACCACACACACAGGTCGCAGCTTGCGGAGCGCGGCCTACCCCCCCGACCCTCACCCACCGCCGCCTGCTGTCGGTGCTGTCCGTCCTACATGGTGTAGGGCTTATGGCAGCTGGAGGCCGTCTCGCTCCCAGCCTCAGCACCCGGCAAAATCTGCACCGATATGTGCAGCGAGAACAGGCCGTGATTCCGCAGGCCTCCCGAGAGCTCAGCAGCCCCAAGCAGGGACCCGACGCCCACTCCGGCAGTTAAGGGCCAGGCTCCGTCAGATTCCTCAGTTACAGGGGCGAGTGGTGGTGCGCCTCACAGCCGGACGTTGAAACTGGCGCGAAGATAGGTCGCCTCCACCCCCGCTCACAGGGCGACTCCGGGGATCGGTCGCAGCTCCCTCCTCACGGCAGGATCCACACCAGTAGGGTTCGCCTTCGTGCTAGCGGATCTCCGCACAGTGTGCCGAGGCAGCGGGGACTATTTCAAGTCAGGACGCGGCGGCCGCCATGTTGCCGCGTGCCAGCCACATCTCGAGTCGCAATTTGCAGCACGCGTGATGGCCTCAGAGCATCGCAGCTCACGCTACCCGCTGCAGGATGTGCTCGCGTTGTAGGGCAGTCAGCGGCAAGCTCTGATGCAATGATATTGGGCGGATAATGGACAGATTAGGGCTCTGCCAGGTGGAGCAGCACTGAAGTGCAGCCATCTTGCCTGGCGCCCTCTAGCGCCCCCCAATGACAATAAAAACGTATTCCCAGAATCCAGATAGGGACCTAGAGCAAATTCTGCTTCCAGTCGTATCTTTTTGCAACAACTGCTGTCAATTCCAAATACAAAACGAGTGCCTGGGAAGTGAGACAACCGTAATTGTTGACACAGTTCACTCCAGGTAAATAAATTAAGATCACAACCAGCCCCAAAAGGGAAAGGAGGCATTGTAACATAGTGCGTTACATTATTCTGATAATATTTTTTAGCTGTTCATTGTTTATCTTCAATAATGAAAAGCTGAGTGGACCTATTGGGATTCGAACAGGGGACCATTAGGTCAAACACAGAGTCCCAGACTGGATGCACTGATCTACTGGGCCAGCAGATCCAGCTTGTTTTTTTGGTTTCTCTCTCCATCCCCATTTTTACTATCTAGTTCAGTCTTTCCTTCTATTGCCCTCTTTTTTCCTTCCACTCAGTGTTTCTTCCTTTCACTCTGTCTTGCTCTGTTTCTATTTTTTATCTGTCTATATTTGGTTAACATTTGTCCATGTTTACAGTGGCTCTGAAACATATCTCAGAGGTCATGTACATTACAGCTTCATAATCCTACAAGTAAAGTCCAAACACTGTTTTGTTAGGCAGAGTTGTAGAGTGCTCTATCATCTAGGAGGGTATCCTGACACTGAGGAGGTGTGAGTCTAGATTAACCTAGGGCCCAGTGGGACTACTGGAAATGCCAGGCCTTCAGCTTCTTGCTTAATTCAAGAAGTAGGGAGGAGGCTTTTATGTGTAGCAGCACATTGTTCCACACTTCAAGAGGATGTAGGAGAAGCCTTGACCACCAGATTGTGGTTTTCTGTATGTGTGGGATATGGGTAAGGAGGAGTCCGGACGACCGTAGCGGTCTGGAAGGTTCGCAGAAGCGATTAATGAGTTATGTTAGGTTGTTTTATGTAGTGCCTTGTAAGTGTGTGTGAGGAGACTCAATTGTGATTGTTTGTGGATGGGAAGCCAGCGGAGCTCCTACAGGTGTGGTGTGATGAGAGGTTGAGAGCAATTCTGGCTGCTGAGTTCTGAATGGCCTGCAGCCCTCTAGTGAGTTATTTGTTAATCCCGGAACAGAGGGTGTTCCCGTAGTTCAGCTTGCTTGTGATGAGGGTGTGCGTGACTGCTTTCCGGATGCTGACTGGAAGCCATTTGAAAATCTCCCTCAGTCTCTTCAGGGTCTGGAAGCATAAGGGCATTTGCTTGTGTAATCATGTTGAGTTTGCCTCCAAGGATGATGCAGAGGTTCCAGTTCTGTTGGCCACCAGGTGGAGTCCCACAGTGAAGTGCTCTTCCCAAAGATCTTGATTTGGGTCTTGTAGGTGTTCAGCTTCAGACAGCTGGTCTTCATTCAGTAGGCGATTTTCAGCCATGCAGGCATTGAAGTTAATCCAGGTACTAGGCGTTTTGTCTTTGAGCAAGAGAATACGTTTGTGTCATCGGCATAGGAAAGAACGTTGATGATGGTAAAGCGGATGATGCTGGCTAGAGGAATCATGTATGTGTTGAAGAGAGTTGGGTTCAGGGCAATAGGCCCACCATGTATATTGGCCACTTAATACACACACTGTATGGTGTAACTCTAAGGTTCACCTTCACCTACTGTTAGTTGTGCAGCCCATCTTATGCCTTACATCTACTTCTCTTCTCACATTTATCCCAGTCTCTCCTCCTCTAGCTCTATGTTCCTTCTAACTCCTGTCCATTCCACCTATATATTATTCTTGTCTTTCTTCCCAAATTAGGTCGTGGGTATCTGGGATGTACTTTGCCAGGCTGACTGAGTGGGTCCTTTCAGTCAGGCAGGAGCAGATCCAGGGGGGTTTGTGTCCTTGGATTCAGATGTTGTGTAGGCATTGGATGTGGATGGGGTGGGGGCCATGTCAATCAGTGAAGAGAGGTCCAGGAGGATGAGGGCTGCCATGCCTACTTCATCCAGTCATGTAGATGTCATCTGTGGTGGCACTAAGGGCAGTTTCAGTGATGTGATTGGGTCTGAAACCAGACTTAGTGGTGTTGTGGAGTTGGAAGTGGTTGAAGTATTCTGTGAGGCGTCTGTTGATTATTTTCTCTGAGACCTTGGCCAGGAATGTTAGCAGTGAGATCGGTCTGTAACTGGCAAGTGTTAAAGGATCCTCAGAGGTTTCTTCAGCAATGGGAGAACACGCATTTCCAAGCATTCAGGAAGTTCGCTGAAGAGGTGGATGCATTCAGAATGGGTGTGAGCATGGTGCTGATAGGTTGCAGTCCTCTGGAGTGGATGTGGTGGGGGGAAGGGTCTGTTGAGGACACTGAAAGGATGGACTTCATGCTAGCAGCATATTCTTAGCAGGTGATGATGGACCATGTGGTTAGCATTGGTTCTTTGAATAAGATCAGGAAGCGTTAGGCGAGGTCTGTCGGGCCGGGTTGAAGTTACTGGAAATGGTGGTGATTTTGGTGCTGAAGAACTGAAACTGTTGCAGAGGACCTGTGACTGAGTGATCGAGATGCAGGGACAACGTGTGGATATGGAAATCAGCTGTGCTGAATTAACAGTTTCAGTCTGTGTTTACTTTACTACCCTTTTTTTGTTGCATGCCTGCCCGTCTCCAAGGGCTTCCACTATTTCTGTGGCTTGGTGTCGCCCTAATCTGCATGCCTGTTTCTTCTTCGCCCATATTCTTTTTTGTGTATTTTCACTTCTCTCCCTTTCTTTAGGTCTCGCCTGATCCAGCGCTTGTGCTGATCTGGCCGAGACATTTTGTATACAGGCTTTTCAAAGTGCTGCCGTGGCCTAAAGCTTCAGTGAACGTGCACACGCGCAGCGCCATGTGTCTTTCCTCCGTATCACTTTCACTTTCGCGGCGACGCGGCGCAGATATTCAATTTACACCAGTTCAATGGTAATTCACATTAAAGTGAAAACCTCCAAATTTGCAGGGCCTTTCACTACCGCATCTCCGAAGATACAGAAAAGGAATTTCGCAAATTAGCATATTGTCCGTTCGTTAAAAATGGGAACAGTTGGTGAGGGTGGTGGAGTGGGAAGACACATTGATGCTTGCAAATCATGGCTGCAGTGGTGACGTTACATGTCTTTTTGAATAAATCATAGTATAACATTAGTATAACAGCTAAGTAAGGCCATTATCCCTGTCTCATAATTAAAAAAACATCAGGTATAAAGGCGTGCTGCTATTAGCAGACCATCCACCTGTGTTTGATGATGTCACTTGTCAATCAGTGCTCATAGCATGTTAAATACTCACAAGTATTAGTTGCAATCAATGCAAACCACCTTTCAAGTTGTAGTGCATGCATTCCAAAAGTATAGAATGTCTCCTTGCATTAATGATGGGTCAGATTGACCCGAATGTGGACTGCACGCGCAGCTCAACGCAACAATAGGCTCGGGTTGCAGGCAAGCATTGTTTGGTGACGTGACATGTCTTACCTTTCTGCTCTGTGGCATAAACACGTGATAACATAACATAGTATAACATGACATGGTAGAACATAACAAAAGATAGTATAACATAACAAAACATACCAAACCACAACTTAACAAAACAAAGCAACACAACACAACACAGGACAACACAACACAACCTAGCCTAACACAACATAACACAGCCTAGCCTAACACAACATAATACAGCCTAGCCTAACCTAACACAACATAACATAGCCTAGCCTAACACAATATAACATAGCCTAGCCTAACACAACATAACATAATAAATTATAGCATAGCATAACAAAACAAAACCTAGCATAGCATAACAAAACATAGCATAACACAACAAAACATAGCATAGCAAAGCACAATAAAACATAGCATAACAAAAAACAACAAAACGTAGCATAACAAAGCATAGCATAGCATAGCATAACAAAACATACCATAGCATAATAAAACACAACTTTCAAGTTGTAGCGCGTGCATTCCAAAAGTATCGAATGTCTCCTTGCATTAATGATGGCTTAGATTGACCCGAATGCGGACTGCACGTGCAGCTCAATGCGACAATAGGCTTGGGTTGCAGGCAATCATTGTGTGGTGATGTGACATGTCTTACCATTCTGCTCTGTGGCATAAACACTTGATAACAAAATATAGTATAACATAACAAAACATAACAAACCATAACCTAACAAAACAAAACAAAAACATAACAAAACAAAACACAGCACAACACAGCACAGCACAACACAACAAAACCTAGCCCAACACAACATAACACAGCCTAGCATAACCTAATACAACATAACGTAGCCTAGCCTAACACAACATAACATAGCCTAGCCTAACACAACATAACAAAACAAAACATAGCGTAGCATAACAAAACATACCATAACACATCAAAACAAAACATAGCATAGCAAAGCACAACAAAGCATAGCATAGCATAACAAAACACAACAAAATATAGCATTGCATAACAAAGCATAGCATAACACAGCAGAACAAAACATAGCATAGAGTAACAAAACACAACAAAACATAGCATAGCATAACAAAATATAGCATAGCATAACAAAACAAAGCATAGCATAACATAACAAAGCATAACATAGCAAAACAAAACATAGCATAACCAAATAAAGCATAGCATAACAAAAAATAACAAAACATAGCATAGCAAAACAAAACATAGCATGGCATGACAAAACAAAGCATAGCATAGCATACCATAATACAACACAACATGGCATCACAAAACATAGCATAGCATAACACAACAAAGATTAGCATAACAAAACACAACAAAACATAGCATAGCAAAACATAGCATAGCATAACAAAACATAACAGAACATTGCATAGCATAGCATAACAAAACAAAACATAGCATAGCATGACAAAACATAGCGTAACACAGCATAACATAACAAAACACAAAAAACATAGCATAACAAAACAAAACATAGCATAGCAAAACACAACAAAACAAAGCATAGCATAACAGCATAGCATAGCATAGCAAAACAAAACATAGCATAGCATAACAAAACATATCATAGCATAACAAAACACGAACAAAACAGCATAGCATAACAAAACACAGCAAAACATAGCAAAGCATAACAAAACAAAGCATAGCATAGCATAACACAACACAACAAAACATAGCATAGCATAACAAAATATAGCATAGCATAACACAAAGCATAGCATAGCAAAACACAACAAAACATAGTATAGCATAACAAAACATAGCGTAACACAGCATAACATAACAAAACACAAAAAACATAGCATAGCATAACAAAATAAAACATAGCATAGCAAAAGACAACAAAACATAGCATAGCATAACAAAGCATAGCATAGCAAAACAAAACATAGCATAGCATAGCATAACAAAACATATCATAGCATAACCAAACACGAACAAAACAGTATAGCATAACAAAACATAGCGTAGCATAACAAAACACAACAAAACATAGTATAACAAAACATAGCAAAAAAAACATAGCATAGCATAGCATAACAAAACATAGCATAGCATAACAAAACACGACAAAACATAGCATAGCATAACAAAACATATCATAGCATAACAAAACAAAGCATAGCATCACAAAGCATAGCATAACAAAACAAAACATGGCATAGCATAACTAAACATAGCATATCATAGCATAACAAAGCATAGCATAGCAAAACAAAACATAGCTTAGCATAACAAAACATAGCATAGCATAACAAAACACAACAAAAAATAGCATAGCATAACAAAACAAAACATAGCATAGCATAACAAAACAAAGCATAGCATAGCATAACAAAACATGACAAAACATAGCATAGCATCACAAAACATAGCATAGTATAACAAAACAAAGCATAGCATAGCAAAACACACCAAAACATAGCATAGCATAACAAAACCAAACATAGCATAGCAAAACATAGCATAAGAAAACATAGCGTAACACAGCATAACATAACAAAACTCAACAAAACATAGCATAGCATAACAAAACATAGCATAGCAAAACACAACAAAACATGGCATAGCATAACACAACACAACAAAACAGAGTATAGCATAGCATAACAAAACATAGCATAGTATAACAAAACAAAACTAAACGTAGCATAGCATAAAAAACACAACAAAACATAGCATAGCAGAACAAAGCATAGCATAGCAAAACAAAACATAGCAAAGCATAACAAATCATAGCATAGCATAACAAAACATAGCATAACACATCAAAACAAAACATAGCATAGCATAGCAAAGCACAAGAAAACATAGCATAGCCTAACAAAACACAGCAAAATATAGCATAGCATAACAAAACGTAGCGTAACACAGCATAACATAACAAAACACAAAAAACATAGCATAACAAAACAAAACATAGCATAGCAAAACACAACAAAACATAGCATAGCATAACAAAGCATAGCATAACAAAACAAAACATAGCATAGCATAACAAAACATATCATAGCATAACAAAACACGAACCAAACAGCATAGCATAACAAAACACAGCAAAACATGGCAAAACAAAACAAAGCATAGCATAGCATAACACAACACAACATAGCATAGCATAACAAAATGTAGCATAGCATAACACAAAGCATAGCATAGCAAAACACAACAAAACATAGTATAGCATAACAAAACATAGCATAGCATAACAAAACACAACAAAACCTAGTATAACACAACAAAACATATAGCATAACAAAACAAAGCATAGCATCACATAGCATAACAAAACAAAACATAGCATAGCATAACTAAACATAGCATATCATAGCATAAAAAAAGCATAGCATAGCAAAACAAAACATAGCTTAGCATAACAAAACATAGCATACCATAACAAAACACAACAAAAAATAGCATAGCATAACAAAACAAAACATAGCATAGCATAACAAAACAAAGCATAGCATAGCATAACAAAACATGACAAAACATAGCATAGCATCACAAAACATAGCATAGTATAACAAAACAAAGCATAGCATAGCAAAACACACCAAAACATAGCATAGCATAACAAAACCAAACATAGCATAGCAAAACAAAACATAGCATAGCATAGCAAAACATAGCATAGCATAAGAAAACATAGCGTAACAGAGCATAACATAACAAAACACAACAAAGCATAGCATAACAAAACATAGCATAGCAAAACACAACAAAACATGGTATAGCATAACAAAACACAACAAAACAGAGTATAGCATAGCATAACAAAACACAACAAAACATAGCATAGTATAACAAAACAAAACATAGCATAGCATAACAAAACATAGCATAGCAGAACAAAGCATAGCATAGCATAACAAAACACTACAAAACATAGCATAACAAAACATAGCATAGCAAAAAATAACATAGCAAAGCATAGCATAACAAAGCATAGCATAGCATAACAAAACAAAACATAGCACAGCATAACAAAACATAGCATAGCATAGCAAAACACGACAAAACGTAGGCCTGAGACATGTTTTAAATGGCTACTTTAATTGGTGGCACAATGAGTGCAGCGGGCCCACTGGTAGCATTTAATTTACAGACCCTGTGCTCAGATACTACCATGTACTAGGTACTTACAAGTAAATTAAATGCACCAATCAGATGTAGGACACTTTTGGCATTCTTTATTCAGTGAACACAAACAGTTTTGTACTGGTTAGCAGTGGTAACGTGCACAAAGTCTTAATTCCAACAAAAACTAATTGACAGAACAGGAGGGGTGAAGGCAAAAAGGTTGGATAAGACCACGCCATGGATGTCTGCTAATAACATAATATTACAATCACCTGTCCAAATTAAAAAAAATAATATGCTAGCTAATCTCGCTTGCAGGTCTGAAGTTAGGGAAGCAAATAAGCATTTTTACGTCACTCCACTTTGGAAAAATGCTAGAAATATCCACTACTGTTTTTTACAAAGTTTAGTGCACATAAATATTTAAAAGTTGACAATGTATTTCTAACAGCAATACTCTGTTCTATAGTACTATTATTTCACCACCATTTTCTCTTTGAAGTCCTACATCACTTTATAGATGGTTCCTGCTGCTAAACTTGTTTTCATATCCCCAGGGCCGGACTGGCCGTAGCAGGCACCCAGGAATCCCCTGGGGCAGAGGCCGGGCCGTTTTTAGGTCTCGCCTGAGCCAGCGCTTTAGCGCTGCTCTCGCGAGAGCTTTTGTAAAAGGGGGATCTGGAAGTGCAAACTAGTGCTTTTCAGGCCTCCAAATACAGTCCATGTGCGCCGGGCGCGAGCAGCATTTGGCAGCCTGAAAAGCACTGCCTGATCACTTTCGCGGCTGATTTGATGTCCTCAGTGAGCCACGCGGCCACTGAGGACATCAAAGCGGCCGCGAAAGTGCACACCATTTGCCACCCCCTTCCAGCTTGTTTACTTTTGCCACCATTTCTCGCAACACAGGTGAGGAAAAAAGCATTTTCATTTGACTTTCGACGTCCCTCGTCAGTGCTTGTTTTAATTTGCTTTCACTACGTTCTTTAACTTTATTCTGCCGCACTTGCACCTTTCTGTTGTGCACTCGGCACCCAAACATTGTTTTTTTATTTAAATTAACAACCCAGCACGCTATTTAAATTAATAACACCGTGCACTCGACAATGGCGCCTGGCCCTGCAGCTCCTCCCACCCCCGGGCGCCACGCTTTACAAGTACAATTAAACATTTTAGTATTTTGCTTTGACTTTAATACTGCGCACTCGCACCTTTCTTGTTGTGCACCTAAAAGTAGTCTTTTTATTTATTTAAATTAACACGGCGCATGCTCAACAATGGTGCCTGCCGCCCGCAGCCTGCCTCCGCCCCCTCTCGCCCCCAGGCACCAAACTTTAGGTTACATATTCAGTATTAAAAAAAACTCTGCTCCCGAAGAGTTTGAGATCAAGGAGAAAGCCAATAGTAAAGGTGTGTTGGTTTTCTTTGTAATCGTTCCAAACCAGACGAGATCTCTATTTAATGGTAGTTCAGCTGGGCTTACGTAGCAGCCTGCAAAGTCTACTTGTATCCTGCTAATATCATGTTATAATATTGTGAAAATAGCTTAACTGGTTAAATACTTGCTACGGATGGCTGTGGTTAAACTCTGCTCACAGGTCAAAATCATAATGACCCAGAACGTTTAAGTGTTTTCTGCAGAGCATCACTTGTTGTATAGCGCGGACTTTACCCGAAGGTGTCAGAGCGCTTCACAACAGGAACAGCAGTGTTACATGAAGAGAAAATTACAAGTGGGCATGTTACAAAAGTGTTGATCGTTAAAACAGCCTGTTTAGAATATAACGTTAAATAGTAGATTAGTTCATTCTCCTGGGGCAAATTGTTTTTTTGTGCATTGATCTTTTCGCGTACTCCGCTTTGTTTTTACATCCAGGACTACCAGTACGCGAATTCTTTTTTAAAATAAACTGGTTAGGATTAGCTAGTTGCGCTTGGAATAGCGAAGGGTGAACGATATATTACTAGATAATCTGCTCACTGATGTCGCATTCATTGGCAATACTATGTTATCCTTTGATTAGTATTGGACTGGCGTTTTGGTCAAACGTGTACTGCAGGTTGAAAGGGTGGTGTAGGCGGGGCCGGGTCACAGCGCAGTGCGTGCGGTTGTGGTCAAACCAG
Organism: Triturus cristatus; assembly: GCF_964204655.1. Lineage (NCBI taxonomy): Eukaryota > Metazoa > Chordata > Amphibia > Caudata > Salamandridae > Triturus > Triturus cristatus. Next base: position 970,642,045 of record NC_140582.1, read on the forward strand.
AATTTGATTTGCAACTGCCTACCTCCTCCCACCATCGGGCTCCTTTTAATCATATGGCTAAGCCAACACAGAGAACCATCAGTTCTCCCCGCGCTGTGGTGCACTGCACCGCCGCTAAATCTCCCATTATTACATTGATCCTTAACTACCGTCAACTTGAAACTTATTCACAATACAACTCAGAGCATACTATATCGTCTTCCAATCCCCGGAGCATGCAGGTGAAGTACACAATTCAGGAGCTGTAGTCAGAGCTTTAAGTGGGATGAAAAAACTGGGGGGGCGGTTCTCAAAGGGGCGTGGCTCAGAAACAACTACGCCCAAAAATCTGTGCTTGGCATAGTGTGCCGCCCGACCTGTATTTTGCTGTTTCTGTCATTGCATTCAGATATATGACACAAGTAACATCAAACCTACAAAAAGTCACGACTATTGACTTGGTTGTTGCATAAGAAAAATTAAGCTGCAAGTATGGCTGGTACATAATATAGAACAAGCATTTGCAATGCAATAGGTCTCGCATTTATACGAGTTTGAGCTATTGGCATTGTAAATGACAATGCTTTTTATCTAAGTTTGTTTTTTTTTAAAACATAAATAAAAGGCACTGTCATTTACAATGCTAATAGCTCAAACTCTCGCAAATGCGAGACCTATTGCATTGCAAATGCTTGTTTTGTGTCAGCAGCTGTTTCATTTAGACTGCCTCGTTCTGCATGAGCCATAGCAGTCTCTCACCCGATGCATCTCTGTTCTATTTAGCAAGCAACTGCTAACACCAAACTGCCACTTTGCAATTTTTTTTGGTTTAGTGCAAGCCCAGCCCGATGGCATTGGAGCCCATTAAGTGACCACTAGATTCCCCAAGGTCAGGTTATTTTTTTTTTCATTTTTGGTACAGTGAGATTAAATGATTTGCCCAGAATCACAGACTGTTGAGCCTAAGCCAGGACTTGACACTAGCTCCCCAGTTCCAGAGTCGGCAGCCCTCTCCATTATGCCTCTTCAATGCGCCTTTTTATGTTCCTTGCTCTCTTTGTTGCTATATTTGCATTAGTTTCTTTCACATGATATACAACTTTTATCATGCTCTGTCCTTTTCCAGCTGTATTTATTTCTCTGGACTTATCTGTATCCTTCTCCTGTGGCTATGCAGTGTGCGACTTTCCCTGACTCCTTTTTCCAGGCGCTACAGCCACTCAATTTCTTGTGCTTACAGTAGAGAGGCACTACTTACTTGCCTCTAGGATTTTGCTGCCTCGTGATGAGAGTATGCTTGAATGTGTGTGGAACGAGTAGAGACGTGATATTTCAAACCCCCAGGTTCCCACGACACAAACCTGCCTGGACTCCCCAAAGATGTAATCAGGCAGGCTGCAGTGGAACGTCAAGCAGACAACACAAATTCAAATTACTTTATTTAGACAGTCAAGTCTATCGACCTGTACCTCGTTTTTTACAGAAATGTAGACGATTAGACAGAAAAACCAACCATCTTCATGCAGGTTTAATCAATGGTGGTACTGTTAATAATTTAAAATACATTTCGATAAGCAGCTTGTAACTTAATAAAATGGTCTTAAGTTAAAATTCCAGCCGTGTAATATAAACATACAAATAGTAAAAAATCTTCAACAATGGACCACATAAAAGCTTTCTATTTCTGCCCGGTCTGCATTGTTAAAAAATCAGCACTTTAAGGAAAATAGGATATTTCTGTGTAGGGATTATTATTGGTCCTGTGGGGGCTCGAGGTTAAAACGCTTCGTCTTTTTGTAATTCTGGATTATTTCTTAGTTGCTTGTCTGTATTATCTACACATTCTACAAGTTTGGTAATCATTTGCGGCTTGCCATTGTTCAATAAGTGGCTGATGGCCGATGGTAATGTCCGCAACCCCTCATTAGTCCACAGGTGCCGAACAAGTGTTCTGCGATATTCTAGGAAGTTAAGGCATATGGAGCAGGTGGGTTATTAATTCCTGAGATTATCCGCTTAATCAACATGTTTTAGATTCGGTTTTCGCTGTCCACGGAGGAGATAAGTCTAATGACGAAAAGGAGCCCATCCGGTGCTGCAGGTATTTCGTTTTGTAATAAGGTGAAAATAGTTCCATGATATATTTTTGTGGACCATTTCTATCAGAACTGCTGAGGACCAGGTGGGCATGTTCTCTTGTAGCAAATGCCTTGTGATCAGATTCAAAAGATTTAATCTTTACTTTTCTGTTCAGAGCTGTTTTAAACTATGGGTGCGGTAATTTTAAATTCCGTAGCTCCGCCGAGCCTGTTTGCTCCAGTGCTTCAGAAGGCGTGTGTCCAAACATTTGAGTGGCGTGCCCTGTAGGGGCATGCTACTACGAGCCAGATAAAACATTTCAGTGATCCTTGCTCAGCTATCCATGTAGAGTGCAGATATTTTATTATGCAGGCCTTCTGCTTGATCAGTTGGTCCCTTAATGCAAATTCCATCCTGATCCATTACACGGTTATTTAAATAGCGTTCTGAAAACTGCACTATGCGTGTTATTCAAAAAGGCCCCCAGTTTCCCCAGGAAGGCCTCTGATCCATATGACAATGTTGGCTCTAATTTGGCCAAAACTATTTTCAACAGTGAATCATAGGATTTTTGTTTAGTGCTCTTAAGAATTGTTCGAGAGGCACATTGCAATGAAACTAGTTTTATTTAATGAATTTAGATGTAGTTGGTAGCCTCCTTTGTCGTCTAGCCAGCATCCCAAATATTTATATTTGTTCGTGGTGGTAAGGCGGTGGTTGCTAAACTGCCAGTGGTGGTGTTTTTTCTGGCCTAAGATAACTATATTGTTCTTATTGTAATTAATTTTCATCTTGTTTGCCCGGCAGTGTGTGTCTAAGACATCTGGCAATCTTTAGAACATTACCGGTGTTTGGCTTAGAAGGACGACATCGTCCGCATATAGCAGAGAAGAGATGTGTTGGTTAGCTAATTTTGGGGCATGATTGTTTGCATGGTTTAGTGTGGGAGCCAAGTCGCTCATGCATAAGTTAAAAAGGGTTGTTGCTAATACACACCCTTGTTTGACGCCATGTTCCATGCTAAGACCGCGGGTGTGATCCTAATTTTACTCTGGCCCATGTATTGGTGTAGAGCAGCAGAATGCCTTGTTATAGTGGATCTGGGATTTTCCAGGCTATAAGTTTGGACCATAGTAGACGACGATTAACTTGGTCAAAAGCTTTACTTTAGTCTATGAAGCAACAGTACAGCTCTTCTTACTTCTGTATTTGTCTGGTTGCGAGCATCCTTAAAGCCACCAGGTTATCTATGGTGCCCGGACCGTGTTCTAAAGCCGGTTTGGTTTAAGGGAAGCAGGTTGTTTGTTGTTGCCCAATCTTGTAAATCCTCGAGTAGTAACCAGGCAAAAAATTGTGCCTCATGGTCCAGTGGTGTAATGTGTTGATAACTGTCTGGGAGCGAGATAGGGCCTTTTTAGGTCGCGCCTGGCTATCGTGTAATTGATCGCTCAGCGAGACTCTAGTAAGTGGCTCCCAAAAGTGCTCCCAAAAGCGGATTGCATGGCGAGCACACGCACAATCACGTGCATCGTGCCGCCATGCAATCCACTTTTGGGGAAGCGCTTCGGGCCACTGGCGCGTGCACTGGCGACGGGCGTGCGGTTACGCGCACAATGACGAGCAGAGGCACCATATGGCTTTCCTCTCTCGTCATGGTGCGCGCACATCGCACACCACTCGCCAGCCAGCCTGCTTTCACTTTTGCGCCTCAATGCTCCTCCCCCTCCCCCACCACAGCACGCTGCACAGGTTCTTTGCAGCAGGCACATTAACCTTCTGTGCTACTTAGTCATAAGTGGAAAGAAACTGCCACCAGACAAATCTCGTTCTCTCTGCAGCAGGAACATTAATCACAAGTTATCTTGCCATTTTTAGGTCTCGCCTGGCTATCGCGTAAGCGGCGATCGCACAGCGAGACTCTAGTAAGGGGCTCCCAAAAGTGCTCCCAAAAGCGGATTGCATGGCGAGTACGTGCACAATCACGTGCATCGTGCCGCCATGCAATCCACTTTTGGGGAAGCGCTTCAGGCCACTGGCGCGTGCACTGGCGACGGGCGTGCGGTTACGCGCACAATGACGAGCAGAGGCGCCATATGGCTTTCCTCTCTCGTCATGGTGCGCGCACATCGCACACCACTCGCCAGCCAGCCTGCTTTCACTTTTGCGCCTCAATGCTCCTCCCCCTCCCCCACCACAGAGCGTGTCTCGCGGCCGCGCGTCGCTAATGATCTGGAGTCCAGAAGAAGGAATTGCCCAGCAATGAGATTGTCTGCAAGAACCTCTTTCCCTCCAGGAGGCATCGTCTGCTACATGCAATTTTTCCATAAATGATCTCTCCTCTCTGACCATGCCTCCCACCTCTCCTTCCGCCCCCGCAGCCTCTCGTCCTTTTCTCCTCACTCCGCCACTCTGTTTTCCTAAACCCTCCCTGTTCAGCTTTCTTCTCTCTTTCTCCCCATCTCCGCGTCCCTCCTTCCTCCGCGCTGCCTCTCTCCGCACCCCCGTCCTTTTCACCCACTCTCTTTCGCCTGTTTCACTTCTCTTCGACAATTTGCGCTCCTCGCCCGCCTTTCCGCTCTCGTTTTCCACCCATAGCCTCTCCCCCCTCTCCAGCTACTGCCTCCTTATGTCTGGTAGTTTCACGTGTTCTCTTCTTACCCCCTATTTTTCTGATTCACTTAAAGGGGACAACACTGCGGTTTGACGCGCTGGATGGATAACGTTGATATTCGTTTTGCCGCATTTTGCTCTCATCCCCAATCTCTTGTCCCTTTCTATATTCTCTCCTTCGCACTGCCCCATCCCTCCCCCACATTATTTCGTATTCCCCTCTTTTCTCTATCCCCAGACATACTCCGTCCCTTTATGCATTCTCTCATCCTCCCTCCTACGTCTCACCACCCATACTTTGTCTCCTGTCTCTCCTCATCTTTCCAATATGTCCCTCCCTCTCGCCTCGTCTGTGTCTCCTCGCCCTCTTTCTGCCCTTGCTCCTTTCTCCTATCAGATTTCCCTTCTGTTCTCTTGCCTTTCACTGGTATTCATATGAGAACATACCCCACAAAAATCGGTTTGTGTGGTAGATCACAATGTGGTAGGAGGGGGCGAAGCCGCTCCCCAGAGGTTACAGTAAATATCGCCCCTTTGAGGTGAACACATTATGGATTGGGAAAAGCTCGGCCCCCCTCCGAGGAGCGTGAACACTGACTGCAGTCCCCTGGCCCCCCTCGACTGGCCTGAGATATTTCGCTTGTCACCGCTGCCCATCTCTTGATTTTTTTCTTCTTTTTATCGGCTCTGTCAGCCCCACCTTGCTGTATTGCCTCTTTCTTCTTTCGACACACACAAACACCTCTCCTTATCTCACTGCACCTCCTGCCCCTCACCTGTCTCTGACTGGTAAACCTAGGGTTAAACTATCCTGAGTCAGTAATCACCTTTGATATAATCTTCCTCCAGAGAGGTGCTGTGAGGCACCATGTTGCATCAGCTGCCACCCCCCCACCCTCCCACCCAACCCTAAGCAGTTTGGAAAAGCAAATTGTTTTATCAATCTGGTGGTTCACGGGCGGGGGTGCGTGTGTGAGTGGTGGGGTCGCCTACTACACGACAGGGTACAGAGAGCGACGGTAGATGGCGTGATAGACAACCGCACACACACAACCGCACACACACAACCACACACACACAACTACACACACAACCACACATACACACACACATAACCACCCACACACACCCAACCACACCCACACCGGCACCTGCACCCACACAACCACACACACACCCACAACTGCACCCTCACCCACAACCACACCCACACACACACAACCACACCAAGCAGTGGCATAGCCAATAGGTCTCGCCTTTGGGACCTTATAAGTGTTTAGCCACACAACAGTTGATGTGGTTGCAACAAGGATATTGTGCTGCATAACTAAATACTTAGAAGGTCCCAAAAGCGAGACCTATTGGCTATGCCAATGCTTGTTTGTAAAAGAGATGAAGAATCAAGCCTTGCCAGGATGGTGGAACAATGTGACTACCTATGCATCTCTTGAATAGATTTTTCCGTATACCTGTCCAGAAATTGATGTCATATTTGTAGACTGAAGCTGGGATGCCTTTGGGGCCTGGCGCACTATCTGCTCTACATTTTCGAATTAATGTTGCTATTTTGCTGGCGTCAATGATTATTGCGTATTGATGATGTTTGGCCACAATTGGCATTGAGGTAAGCGGTGCAGAGTTTTGTTTGCTTGAGACTGACAATTGATTGGGCATTATAGATGTAGCTTTATATATTGTGGAAAATAGCTTTTTCCAATTTTCTGCAGTGAAGTTATTCCCATTTTTCGTAGTTGAAATTGAGCCACTGTTCAATCTGTTTATAATTATCCATAAACGTCTAGCATTTTTGTTCCAACATGCCATGAACAATTCGGTTTGGCGCGATTCCTCATAGTCTCGTTTGGCTTGCCGGATTTGTTTTTTACTCTGGCTATGAAGGGTTTCAACCTCAACAGGTAAGTTGGGATTTGTTTGCGTTTTAAGAGATCAACCCTTTTTACTCAATGTTCTTTTTAACATCCTCAGCTTTTTTGTGTACCAGGGTTTAGTGTTCGTGAGCTTTCCAGGAGCAGTGCCTTGTTGGCTGCTGGCCAGGGTGGCGAGCAGCTTTTGTACTAGCATTTCCCAGTCACTGATGGTGTTGATAAAAGGCCTCCCCTGGTCAGATAGTGTTTTCCAGTTGTCGTACTTTGTGACGGCTTCCGTGCTTCATTTAATCAGTCTCCAGTTATGTTGTGCTTCTTTTGAGCTTATCACTGTTAGTATTGAATTGGAATTGATTGAGGTTCGCAAAGACCAAAACTGTGGCATGTGACCGCTTTCACAGCGCAACTGGATGGAGTAAGTTTGAACGGGTCTGAAGAGAGTAATTGAACTAAAGGTGTAATCCAACACTGCTGACCTGTTCGGGCAGGTAGGTTGGTCTTCTAGAAAGCATCCGTTCAATGCTCGCAATGACAAGGCCTCTAGGAGTGCAAGTAGGGTATACCCCAGAGAGTCTGCTCCTTCCGGTCGTGAGACTTGTGAAGGACTCAGCCACTGGATGTCTGCTGTTTTTTCTGCAATGCTTCAATGGGGATTATGTAACAGATTTAAGTTGAAGTCTCAAGTTAGCAGGAAATGGGCATTCGTGTAATTGTGTTTCATGTCCATTGCCAGTTGTTCTAATTTCTTCACATACTGCTGTTTCTCTGCAGCTGATGAATGTATATAGGTGTTTATTAAGAATAAGTTGCAGACTGTATAATTGTATTGCCATTTTTTTATTTCCACACATTGTAAGTATTCATGGCCCATGACGTGCTCCCTGGCTTTAAAATCCCAGGGGGCTGAAAGAAAAATGGAAAGGCCCCCCGTTGCGTGGCCCTTGTGTGTGATCTAGTTGCGGGGAATTAAAACCTGCAGTATCCTTCTATTAATGTCTCCTTCTCTCGTCACGACTCCTGCATAGATATAATGTCATGCGAAGTTAAAAAGGCCGTTGTCTTGGATCACTTAGAAGGTTTTCGAGGCCTGCGACATTCCAGGAGCCTACGGATATTGTTGAGTTCTTTGTCTCGTTTCCTGAGTTTGCTTTATTGCAGGTTCTCGTTGCATGACACTGATATTTTGAGAGGGTCAGTGTTTTCGCAATCCAGCCCCAGTTCTCCTGAGGTACTTCTGCCAGGGGTGCAGCTGAAATGCACTGTCTTCCAAGATTATTTGTCTTGGGGATGGTTAATGATTGTTGGTGTTGATAGAGCGTTGCTGCTGCGAAAAATTGTAGGGGTGCACCATATTCATTGTTAGTCAGCACCCGCATATAACTAAGCATGTTATCAAGGAGTAATAGAATGTATTCATCGAAATAGAAAAATAAAATGTAAACAGGCCTCGAGAGAAGAGAAAGGCCACCAGTTATTCTGAAATGTAATGGTGTATGTGTAATGCTTAGTATAATAATGTCATGCATTAAGAGACATTAAGTCACGTTAGAGGAATGAAGAAGGTAGTTCTCTTAAGTATGAGATGAATAATTAGAATTGGTAGTTGTAGTGTGTTTAGTTTGAGGCCTAACCATGTATGTAAAGTGAAGGCCTTCGTTTATTTTAGCCATGTTTTATTAGGACGAGAGGATTTTAGCAAAGCTTAAATTGCAGTGAGTTGTGAAACCTCATGATGTTAGGGTTTTTTTCTGTTCAGCATTTGGCTGCAGGTACAAGGCCATGTAGCTCGTTAGTTAGAATAAGTCTCTGTTCAAATGGAATGGAGACAGAAGGAGTAGACAGGAAGGGAGTGGATTGGAATGTAAAGTTGCAACTCCTGGTACAGAAAAGGCCTGGGACCCAAGGTCGAATTCATGGAAAGGAAGATGAAAGGAACCAAATGGAAATCTACTGAAGGAAGAAGCTGCCTGAAGGGGTGTGCTGAAGGGCGTGTACAGCTTTTTGGGGTTTTGTATTAGGGACAGAGCCCCGTGGATTGAGCAGACGAGACTTAGGAGAGGGACTGAAAGGAGCATTTTAGATCGAGCTCTCATATGGTGAAGACTTCTTAGGAAGTTTCACTGCTGACACCTTTTATGCGGTCCTCACCTGGAAGGGAATGTTGAGTAGGGATGTCACCATAGAATAGAGTAGGGACAGAAAGGATTTGATTCATGACTTTAAATTTCGATATCACTATTGCCATAGGGTACTTGATGCTTTTGGAAGCCGTAATCCTGTTTATCTTTAGTCGTATGCAGATACTTCGTAGACTAGCATTTGTATTAGTCCCCATATATCTTTTGTGCCTTGTATTGAGGTGCCTATATATTCAGAAATTTTTGCTGATAATAAAAGGTCAACCTCCCAGATTATGAGTCTTCTTTTCTGAAATGTCAAATTGCGGTAAATACGATTTGATAATTGTGTTTCTTCCCTCTACACTATTTTGCAAGTAAAAAGATCCTGGCGACCTGAGTGGGTTCTTGTAGATAATTGGATGAAATGAAGAACCAGCGTTCCCAGTTGGTAGCAGACACGGATGGTTTATTTCTGATAGCGAGGGAAGATTGAGATTAGGATAAGTGATCCTTGAGGCCCATCAATGATAAGTGAGGTCGAATCATCGGAGGGCGAACGGCAGACGGCCTGGCGGACGGACGTAGATGGCGAGTAGCAGTGCGGCAGCAAGCAGAAGCTCGAAGAGTGAGTATGAACAGGATACGATGTTGTAGATTGCGGTGTTGTATTGTGTGAGATGTTTTGCGGAGTTGGTGTGAATGTTGTGTGATTGTGAGATCAGGCTGTGAGCGCGCGCAGCCCGGGAAAGTCTTAGGCGATGAGAAGCCTAAGCGAGAGGGTGTAGAAGACACCCCTGGTAGATTTTGTTGACCATTGATCATGAGGTACCATCGATCACCTGGACCGAGATAGGGGGAGTGAATATATGAGTGTGTGCCAACCTGACGCTGGTCGTGGGTTGTGGTATGTGAAATTGAGTACTTGTAACCTATCAGAGGCGCTCTGTCTGCCCGGCAGGGACAGATAGTAACCAACTGAGGTCGACAATTTTGAGAGACTGTGGACGGACAGTCAGAGGCTGTGGACGGACAGCCAGAGGAGTGACTTGTTTGGGACAAACGGTTATTTCAGCATGTGAATGGGACGAATGCAAGGGTGAGACGAGCAGTGTGAAGGAGGGGAACTGCTGCGAGTGGAGGAAACGTGACGTCAGAAGGTGTCGCGCTGCGATAGGCTGGTTGGTGTAGTTCGCGCTGTCATTGGCAGACAGATATCAGGAAGTAAACAGAGATCGTGTGCGTTTAGCATTTGGTCATTATGAAATGTTTTAAAGTTTTCCGAGAATTGTGTCGAGGGGATGAACATGTGGTTACTCGAGAGGGTGCGGAGGCCCCTCCGGAGGACACGCCAGCACACTACATGGCAAGAAATGTAGGGTTGCATACCATAGTTTGGCTTGAGAATTGGCATAAAATGACTCAAGGTGAAGGAGAGTTAGCGTTCCCACTGTATGGTTCATTCAGATTAGCGGTGTTGTATCAGCTGAAGACTGTGATGGCAGCTTTATGACCTATGCCGAGGCCCACACAATTTGAAGCACTACATGCGTGGATTAGAGCAGCGCAGGATAAGGAGAGAGGCAGAAATCAGGAAAGGGTGAAAAGATCGGTCCAGGCTTTCCAAGATGCTAGATGGGATGCAGCTGAGAAAAGATGGAGAATGCAGGCAATAGAGGGACATAAATTATATCCCTTATTGGAGACGACAGAAAAGTCGAAGGAAAAGACAGTAGGTGGGGAAGAAGACAGTGACACGGATGATAGCCTGGTAGAAAGGTTGTTATCCGAGAGACCACCTCCATACAACCCCGATGCCTCAGAAGGTAATGAGACAAAAGAAGAAGAGAGTAGGGGAACGGTACCCCGGTCAGAAGTAAGAGTACCGAGAATATCAGGTATAAGTCTGTAGGCGGCTCGGAGGTGGAGAGAGGAGGGAGGTTACCAGATGCGCTGAAAATACCAGTTATCATCGGACCTATTGAGTCGATGTATGAGCTTGAGCCAGAAACGGCAGGGAGTTTAGAACAATCAGAGGGCAGGACGAGAAATGGAGTTGAGGAAAATGGATTGGTGAGGAGAATGGAGCGGATTCCGAAGCCTATAGAATGGAGTACGCCGATGCCAGCTACAGCAGACTCCTCAGGAGGACAGGGAGAATCGAGACCTACTAGACCAAGGTCTTGAGTTGAGTCAAGATCAGATTTGAGAATGTGGACACCACCGGTGAGAACTCAAAGTCAAGGTGTGTTAGACGCAGAGAGGGATCGAGGGACGATTGTAAATCGTTCTGTTCCCATGGGCAGATCAGGAGAGGGTAGGCCACAGGAAAGAGAATGTGAGTACGATGACAGGGATGGTACAGCCTGCCGAGAAGTTCTGAGGGGAGCCTTGAGAGGGAAGATGTTGGATGTCGTAAGGCTAAAGGCAGAGTTGGATGAGATAATAGGTGGAAATCTACCCCTGGAAAGAATACTAACTTACGAACAAGATGAGTTACTCTTTTTAGCGAAAGATGTGACTCGTAAAGCACGCACGGCTCATGAGAAATTGTCAGAGCTGGCAAAAAGATATGGGGTGGATTTGTCAAAAACTAAAGCGTTGCAAGGAGATCACCGGCTACAGTATAGTGATCAGGAATTGGAAGATAAGAGACTCATGGGATTGAGAACCCATGTCAAAGATTTGATTATAGCGATGCGGGCATGGATCATGCTCGATAAATGGGAGGAAAGATGGTCCAAGAAGAAAAGCTCTAGAGGAGTAGTGGGAGAGACGCCACCTCCGGGTGGAGGCACGACGGCAATAGGGAGTTTCCCTTTAAGGGAGGTACAGAATGGAGGGTACGTACATGTACCCTGGAGTAGAGGGGACTTGGCTGCGATCACAAATGATTTTCCCCGGCTAAGGGAAAAGCCTGTGGAGTGGTACAAGCAAGTTGATCGCTTTGTCAAAATCTCGAAGGTACTGTGGATAGATTTGAATACTTTGTTTGACATTGTGATCCCGGGGGATCTCTGGTCGGCATGTAAAGTTGCGATTGAATGGCCGGCCTCAGAGCCTGACAGGGATTTGATTACACATGGCCTGTCGCCGATAGTGATGAAAAAGTTCAAACAGGTAATCACTTGGATGAAATCGAAGGTCTCACCTCAAGACACTGATTGGGTGAAGATAGATAGGACTGTACAAGAGCCTAAAGAGACAGTGCATGAATTTTACGAGAGGCTTTTGCAGGCTTTTAAACAATACAGTGGTTTGGAGGCGTTGGACACCAAAGATATGGGACAGTTTGTGTCCAAGTTTGTGTTGGGATTGAGGCCAGAGGTTAGTCTAATGATACAGCAAAGTTTGATTTGTTGGCAGAATAAGCCTGTGGATGAGATTCTCCGATATGCTAGATATTGCAGCGATGAGATTGAGTCTAAGCACAAGAAATTGAAAGATAATCTGCTATTAGTACAGATGCAGACCGCAGTTCAGGGACAGTCTACCGGAGGAACGATGGGAAGGAGGCAGGGAAATTACCAAGGAGGAGCACAGAATGCTCAAGGACAGGCGAGGCCGAGAGGAGTAGATCCTAAGACCGGAATAGATGTGGCAGTGTTGAAAAAGACCACAGCTTGTCATCTTTGCCACCAGATTGGACACTGGAGACGCGAGTGTCCTTTTAATCCGTTAAATCAAATACAGCAGGAAGAAGAGTTGACCCATGTTCCAGTAGCGGACACACTCCCTGTAGTAACGCAACCTAGAATGACAAAAGGGGGGACGAATGTTCCGCAGGTACAGGTTCCCCGACCGCCTAGAATACAGAATATGCAGCAGGGAGCTCGGACGTATGTACAGATGCCTCTATTCAAAGTGAATGGGGAAGATGATTCCGATCCAGCTACAAGATCTTGCTGGGGAGGAGAAGATGATTGTACGCTTAGAGCGGTCCTAGAAGTAGATCAGAAGGGACCCTTTGTAGAAGCAGAGATTGATGGCCACCCTACGACCTTTCTGGTTGATACGTGGGCTACAAGATCGACTGTAAGATCCGCAGTGATCCCGGATCTACCCCTTTCTGGCCAAACAATCCAAGTCGTTGGGGTAGCGAATAAGAAATTGACTAGCTCACTGACGGAACCAATACCGATTAGAATTGGGAACTTCAGTGACAGACACCAGTTTGTGGTGTGTGATTCTAGTCCAGTCTGTTTGTTAGGAAGAGATCTATTGTGTAAGCTTAATTGTACCATCTATTGCACCCCGAATGGAGTGGAAGTCCAGACAAGAGACGATGATGCGACCTTTAAGGTTGCGAACCAGCGTTGGTGCGTGGAAATGTATCCTGCACTCACGGTGGAAGAACTCCCATTAGACCTAAGGGAGTCAGTGTCAGTTGATGTATGGGACCTTAGTGGGGAAGAGATTGGACTAGTTAAAGGTGTAGATCCAGTGAAAATAAGAGTCAAAACGAATGTAGAATACCCGAGAACTCCCCAGTACAAATTGTCACCGGAAACTATAGAGGGGATTAGACCCGTAATTGAGTCCATGCTTAGGCAAGGAATTTTGAGAGAAATCAGGGGCAGTCCATGTAATTCGCCTATAATGGGATTGCGGAAACCCAGCGGTAAATTCAGGATCGTGCAAGATTTGCGAAGAATTAATGAAATTGTAATCCCATGTTGTCCCGTGGTACCGAATCCATCCGTGATCCTGTTCCAAATTCCATGTGATGCGGAATGGTTCACTGTGATTGACTTGTGTCAAGCCTTTTTCTCGATTCCTCTGCATGAGGAGAGCCAATTTCTTTTTGCGTTTAGGCTGGAAAATCGTGTGTTAACATGGTGTCGTATCCCACAGGGGTACACTGAGAGCCCGTCTATTTTCAATCAGATTTTGAAAAAGAACCTTGAAGGTCTGGTGCTTCCCCAAGAGTCTGTTCTCGTCCCGTACATTGATGATCTGCTTGTGGCGTCAAAAACTGAGGACGCCTGCAGAATTGATACAGTAGCACTGTTGAACTTCCTAGGAGAGAATGGGCATAAGGTGTCTCCAAATAAATTACAGTACTGTCTGAGTGAAGTACAGTATTTGGGTCATCGGATTGAGAAAGGTAAAAGAAAAATATCACCAGATCGCATAGATGCGATTTTGAGAATGCCTGTCCCAACGACTGAGAGGGCAGTTCGAATGTTCTTGGGAATGGTTGGCTATTGTCGCCAATGGATCCCGAACTTCTCCTTTGAAGCAAAGCCCTTACAGCGGCTGACGCGCAAGGATGTGAGTGATCCGGTACCATGGGATGAAGACTGTTTAAGGTCATTCTTGAAACTAAGAGAAGCCTTGTGCTGTGCACCAGCTCTGGGGATGCCTGATTACAAGAAGGCATTCGCATTGTTCTGCTGTGAAAAAGAAGGTTGCACATTGGCAGTGTTAACTCAAGTTCATGGGAATGTCCGTAGACCAGTTGCCTATTTTTCGGCTACCCTAGATCCAGTAGCCTCTACGTTGCCCGGATATCTCAGATCCGTTGCTGCAACAGGTGTCAGTATCGAGAGATGTGAGAGCATTGTGATGGGTCATCCGCTTACTGTGCATGTGCCACATTCTGTTGAACTGTTGATGACCAGGACTAAGACACAACACCTCACAAATAATAGGTTGACACGGTATGAACAAGTCATCCTAGCTGCTGAGAATGTGATGTTGAAGAGGTGTTCTGTTTTAAATCCTGCCACATTGTTACCGATCCCGCATATTGATGATGAAGATTGTGAGGATCATGACTGCCTCGATGTGACTGAATTGTGCACCAAACCCAGACCTGATATCGTGGATGAACCACTTTCCGAGCCAGATGAAATATTCTTTGTGGACAGTTCATGTTTAAGAGGCGATACGGGTCAGTTGAGAGCAGCCTTTGCTGTCTGTACCATCACCGGAGTGGTCGAAGCTTATTGCTTTGACTCGTGCCTGTCTGGCCGCTAACCAGATCCGTATAACGATTTATACGGACAGCCAGTACGGGTTTGGTGTCGTTCACGACTTCGGACAGTTATGGTCCCAGAGGGGGTTCATGACATCATCTGGGTCGCCCATTAGAAATGGAGATTATGATAGACAATTGTTAGAAGCATTGCAAGGCCCAGATGAAATCGCAGTGGTAAAGTGTTCTGCCCATACGAAGGGAAATGATTTTGTGTCTCTTGGAAATAATTATGCAGATGAGGTTGCTCGATTTTGTGCAGAACAGGGGTGTGACTTCACAGAATGACACATAAGGAGAAATGAAGAAACAACTGACCTCAGTGTGATGTTGGCGATGGCCGATACGTGGGAAGAGTTAAAACAATTGCAAGACGAGGTGTCGGACCAGGAACGGGATAGTTGGGTGCGAGCTGGATGTGAGAAGGGAGATGTGGATTTTTGGGTTTCGAGTGATGGAAGAGCGGTGCTACCGGAATGTCTGTTGAATCCAATGGCACGATAGATACATGGTGCTGTGCACCTCGGCAGGGATGCGATGGTACAAGTGTTTCGTCAAACATGGTACAATACGAAGTTTCGGGCAGCAGCCGAAGCTGTATGTCAAAGATGTGTCACCTGTCAACAAATGAACGTAGGGAAGAGAACAGCAGTGACAATGAGTCACATAGGGAGGTCAGGTGGCCCTTTCAACAGGATGCAGCTGGATTTCATTGAGATGCCAAAGTGTAATGGGTTGAGGTACATATTAGTAGTAGTGTGTGTCTTTTCTAGATGGGTGGAGGCATACCCAACACGCAGGTGTGATACTCTAACTGTAGCTAAGTTACTGTTGAGAGAGCTCATCCCGAGGTTCGGGTTCCCGACCTCTTTGGAATCGGACAGAGGAACACATTTCCACAGTGAATTAATGAAGTTGCTTTGTGCTGCCCTGAACATAGACCAAAGGTTACATTGCAGTTATCGACCAGAGGCTTCTGGGATAGTAGAACAAGTTAATGGAACATTGAAGGCCCGAATGGCAAAAGTGTGCTCCTCAACTTCTCTGAAGTGGCCAGATGCCTTGCCTTTGGTTCTTATGAGTCTCCGGAGTGTGCCTGATAGGAGAACTTGATTGTCGCCCCATGAAATATTGATGGGGAGAGCGATGCGTGTGCCAGCAATACCCGCCTCTGCATTGATAAATATCACTGATGATGTAATTCTCGACTACTGTAAAGGCCTGGCTGACGTGGTTCATTCTGTGTCCCAGCAGGTGCAGGCGGTAGCTGTTCCAGCCGCAAGTGATCTGTGCCACGACCTGTGCCCAGGGGACTGGGTGTTGGTACGGAAGCACGTGAGGAAGAGTTGCTTGGATGTTCGCTGGAGAGGCCCGTACCAGATTATTCTGGTTACGAATACAGCAGTGAAGTGTGGGGGACTACTGAACTGGGTGCATGCCTCCCATACCCGTAGAGTTCCAGCACCCTTGGAAGATACAGCCCCTCTCGTGAACGGAAACCCAGCTGAGGTGGCAGGGCCATCTGAGAGGGCAAGTCAAGCTGTAAGGGTGACTGACGCAGCTGGTTGTGCACTGGAACAAGCTGTAAGCGAGAGTGAGAGAAACTCCGAATCAGAACCAGAGGCGGAAGAAGGTGCAGTCGGCGGAGTGGAGCCAAATTCTGCCGAGGAAGAAAGCAGTGCACAGGGTATCAGAAGGGAGAGCAGGGGTGTCTCAGAAGCAGAAAGAGTTTGGCCCATGAGTCAGAAACGGGTAAATTCGAGAGGGACACCGAGAAGAGATCTTGCCCCAGTATCGGAGGTGACAGAGTCAGAGCAGAGTGAGGAAGATCAAGATCCAGAAGCTCCGAGAAGGTCGAGGAGAGCAAGAGTGCCGTGTCGCAGGTACGCTTCACCTGAGTGGACGTACGTAGCAACGAATGCTAGGACCGATGAGTACGGGGAGGCTGAGGTCGATTACTCTTGTCAGCGGTCCTCCGGCTCTGAGGGGAGAAGTGTTACTGAAGATCCCAGGATTGGAGATCGAAGGAGTATTGACTCTCCATATTCCAGATCCACCGCTCCTGAGTAACATTCGTGGTCTGATTTTGGATACATTGGCTTTCCCGAACTTTGCAGTTGTACCTTCTCCCCAAGAACTGAAAACTCTCAAACTTTAAATTTTGCAGGGGGTCCTAGAGTTGTTGGGACCTGCAGTTATTTTGGATTAGAGATGAACTTTGTTGAAGAAGAGCTAAAAGAAGGAAGCCTTTGCTGATCCGAAAGAAAGTAGAGAACTGAACATTAGAAGAGAAAATTAGCTACAGGTGTGGAAATGTAGCCCGTAACTGAACAGTATCTGCGCCATCTTGTCTCTCCCCAGCGCGACACACAGAAAAACACACGGCAGCCATTTTAGGCATCCTGGTCTCTCTCCCTGCTCATTGCCGATCGCCAACGCGTCCCTCTGGCGCTGCGAACATACCCCCGCGCGCCGGCCACCCCCGCTCTCTCATACACGGGCCATAAACCCTCTCCTTCTGCGCGACCCTGCCATGGAACCACATCCCACGCCTGACCGACATCCCATACAAGGTCATACATCTCTTTGATAACCCCCTTCCTCTGCGCCCGATTGTCCGAACCGATCCCAGGCCATCACCTAGCCCTGCGGATGCAGTTTATTGCCCCTACTGTAAGGGAAACACCCCACATCAAAGGGATTACAGTAGATCAAGGCCCCCCCACCCCCTGAGACCCGACCAGTCGCACACACCCCCGGGAATTGGCGGAATGTCCAGCTGTGTGATAGCCATCTCCTACTGTGGGTGGGGTGGGGACTTCCACTGTAGATATGTGTGGGAACGAGCTTGAAGTGGGGATTCTGAGGATGTTCTTTCATGTATCAAAGCGATCTCAAGAATGTGCCATGTATGATAAACCTGCAATAAAGTCATAAACCTGTGTATAAGAGGCCAGGCCTCAGAGATGTGGTTAGAGCACCTCGTGACGATACTTTGCTGTCTGATCTGATGTGTTCTACTCCGACGGAATAAAACTTTGTTTTCCTGCCTTCCAGTCTCCGGCACCTGCCTCTTTGTTGGTTAATTTTCGAATGGTATAAGAGGCGATTACCGCCGGGCAATACTTGAAAGGTTATCGATTGCAACTGCCCCCACCTTTTAACAATTGGCGTCCCAAGCGTGAGGCCCATCAGCGACACGTGGATCCAGTGGGAGAGGTCCCGACGACAGAGTGAACGACTGCAACGATCGGAAAGAGCTCCTGCCCGATAGACCCTCGTCTGGCAGCCGATCATCCGAACTTCACTGGTTCCGAGCAGACCTCTCTCGAGTGATCTACGGTCCTGACTGGGAACCATCAGGAGTGCCGTGGCAAATACGGAGAGTAGAGGAGGATCGGGCGCTGGAGGCGGAAGACGAGAAACTGTCCATGCGGTCCGGGTAAGGTCGTGAAACACGACAAATTGCGAAACGATTGATTGATTGATTGAAAATACTAGTATTGCTTATTGATTGTTCTCTTTGAGATATTCGCTGTCTACAAACGGGGAGGAGTAGAAATACTCTCTCTTCCTTTGCAGATAGTGAAGGGTAGGTAACGCAGACTTTTGTCCCCATTGTAACCCGTCGTGCCTATTTTTATCTCCCCACTGATTGATTGTCTGAACATTGATTGTTTTGAAGAATAGTGCTCTTTGAGATATTCTCTGTTTGCAAATAACGTAGAATAGAAATATTCTGTCTAGTCTTTGCAAATAGTGAAGGGTAGGTAACGCAGACTTTTGTCCCCATTGTAACCCGTCGTGCCTATTTTTATCTCCCCACTGATTGATTGTCCGAACACTGGTTGTTCGATATTGGTTCTTTGGAGGTATTCTCTGCTTACAAATAACGTGGAACAGAGATATTCTGTCTAGTCTTTGCAAGCAGTGAAAAGATAGGTAGTGCAGACTTTTGTCCCCGTTGTAACCCGTCATGCCTGTCTTCTCCCCACTGATTTGTAGTTGGTTCTGCCCGGACCGCTTATTAGAGGTGAACCATCCGGCTCCACTGGAAGGCACCCCTAATAAGGACATGTTCACTAAATATGGACTAGTCGCCATAGCTTATAGCAAACTATGGCATAAATATACAAAAAGGGACCCCGAGAGTCAGTGGCCACTGATGGGATCCTTCGATGATCATAAAATAGAAGCATTAGAAATAGCTCTACGGAGTAATAAAACGACGCCTACTATGCTTGACAGTATCAGCATGTGGCGCAAAGAAGCAATGCAACGGAAAAAGAGGGAAGAAGTAAAAGCAGAAAGGGAATTACGAAAGGCAGCTCACCTTGCCGCTAGAAAGTTAGAGGAAGAGATAAAGGAGAGAAAGGAAGCTAAACTAAAACAAGAGTCTGAAACATCAGGCCAGTGCCCTGTTAGGACCTCCTCTACGCTCTACCCTGAGTTACCTTCCAAGCAACGAGCGAATGACGAATTGCTATTAGGTCCCCCGATCATCTACATGCCCCCTCCATACGCCCCCTCCCAACCTGTAGTACAGCACCCGCAACCCCCAAACACAAGTGAAAGCAGTACCAGGGCCTCGGTCTTCACGGCCTCCGCGCCGGCCGAGCCTCTCGTACTGAACACAACATTAGCAATAACGTTAGATGACCATGAGATGAGAAAGAAAGATTCCGCCAGAATGAATCGCATAACAAAGGATGAACAAGCCGGAATCGATAAGGTAGTAAGGACATTAGTAGAACAAAAAGAAAGTGAGGAATATCTAACAGACATGTATAACTCGTATGCTGACAACCGCAGACGGCACTTTGTCGTACGACTTTGTTATCACACCCTGAATGCCTATGAGGATAGGTACCAAGATAGAGGTCCCGAAGGCTTAGCGACCTTGTATAGGAAGTGAGACATTGGGGAGGGAGGAGAGGGCGATGTGACGAACCTCTTCACTCGTACACTCGAAGTCTTCCGGCATCTTAGAGAACACAGACAGACAACCAAAGCAGAGAACCCCATAGCGACTGAACCCCAGACAGCGAAGGCTGATACCATGATGCCCATCAAAGAAGCCGCGCCCTACTGGGTCCCCCCACGAGGTCAGGGAACACACGACGACATCAACCACCAGGATGCGAAGGGGAGGGTTGTATATAACTGGGTTTACCAGCCATGGGACCGACAAGACATCTTGACCTTTAGGAAAACCCTACCCGACTTAAGAAAGAACCCGACGGCCTTCTACACCGAACTAGGTACGGCCTTAGGTTCAACCATAATGACCTTAGCGGATATCGATTTGTTCTTCGGGTTATGTCTGCCGGCTGATGTGTGGAAGCAAATCCGGAAAGTCGACCACGCTGAGCCGTTCGGATATACCTGGGTACAACTCGATACCATAGATAAGCAGCGAGAACCTGGACAAAAACCCCTAAAAGCCATATTGGAACTCCCAGACAAGATCGTACAGAAATTGAAGACTCTAATCCCAGAAAGAAAGGTAGACTGGTCAATAGTGACGGCTTGTCGCCAGAAACCCCAGGAGGATGTGTCTGAATACTTCTCTCGATTTGAGACAGTGTTTTCCGATAATAGTGGCCAGGACATGACCACTGCAACCGGACATCACCTCTTTGTCCAGAATTATGTGAAGGGTCTGTCACAAGAAGTCTCCCAGAAGCTACAGACCAGCGAGAGTAGTTGGGCAGCCTCCAAACCCGCTGCTATCCTCCAGATGGCCCAATACTACGAACATCAAAAGAATGAGAACGATAGGGCGTCTGAGAAAAAGAAAAAGGAACTGAAGGAGAGGGTAATGATAGCACAGTTGCAAGGGGTGACCATAGGAAGGGAGCCCCCTAAAGGAAATTACCAACCAACCGCCCCTAGAAAGCTACCCCCTAGAGACCATACATCTACACCTTACACTGGACGAAGAGACTTAGACGGGAACCAATGTGCGTTCTGTAGAGGGTTCGGACACTGGAAATCCCAGTGCCCGGTCCTTCTGGAGATGAACAAAAATAGAGACACCAGAGACATAGCATATGACCCCAGAAGTAGAGGACAGGGACAAGGGTACACGAACGACACCACCAACGACAGGCCAGGCAGACCAAACACCTTTGATCGCCCCCGACAGAACCAGTGCCAGCAGTCCGACTACGAAAACACCCATGACTTTGCATAGGACCGCCAGAGGCAAGGGAGGGATCCAGTCAAACTCCGTGTTGACCAGCAAGGTCCTTACGTCACTGCTAAGGTCCTGGGCACAAAGTCTCCATTTCTGGTAGATACTGGGGCAACACGTAGTGCGTTATCTAAACGACTGATTCCTAGGGCACCCTTGTCTGGCTCACACGTAACCTCAATAGGCTTCGATGGGACGCCCTCCACTAACCCCTTGTCAGCACCAATCTCCTTTGACTTAGAAGATAACACCACTGACACGACATTCCTGCTCTCCTCCAACACACCCGATGCTATCATGGGACTTGATTTGCTAAAACATTTCCGAGCTACCATCAGATGTTCCCCAGACGGAGTGAGAGTCATCCTGCACGATAACCCGGATCTGTTCAGGTCTTGTCTCACACAACGTATGCTCTCCATAACCAATGCTGACTTGTCCCTACTCGACACGTTACCCTCACACCTGTGGGCAAAAACCGACTCAGACGTAGGACGCATGGTGATCGACCCCGTACACATAACTGTCCGACCGGACGCGGTGCTCCCAAAACTTCCACAGTATCGGATATCGCCCGAAGGCGAGAAGGCATTGGTGGAAATCATCCAGTCCCTAGTCGATGCAGGAGTGGTAGAAGAAGTAGTCAGTAATGTTTGCAACAGCCCTATCCTACCCATTGTAAAGAGGCAAGGTGAGGGAGATGAGAAAGCATACCGCTTCATTGTTGACTTGCGAGAGGTTAACAAAGTAGTCATACCTCAGTACCCCGTGGTCTCGGACATCACCACCATCCTCACCCTAATTCCGTCTACTACCACCACCTTTACCGTTATTGATCTCAAGAACGCATTCTTTTCCATCCCCATCCACCCAGACAGCCGCTACATGTTCGGCTTCACCTTAAAAGCCCGTTCGTACAGATTCTGTAGGGCACCCCAAGGCTACACTGAGAGCCCCAGCATTTATAGCCAAGCCCTCAAGAGACAACTAGATGCAGTCCAACTACCAGATGGAGTGGTGTTAATACAGTACGTTGATGATATTCTTTTGGCGGCCGACACCACTCCACTTGCAGTCACAGCCACCATTCACCTCCTCCACTTCCTTGCGGAGAACGGTCACAAGGTCTCCAGGAAGAAGTTACAATTCTGCCAACCCCAAGTGACATACCTAGGCCACCTCCTATCCAAAGACGGGAGGAAACTTACACCTGACCGAATTCAGACCATCTTAGAAACCCCTGTCCCCAAAACTCAGAAGCAAGTGCGGTCTCTGGTCGGCCTCACCTCCTTCTGTCGACAGTGGTTACCAAACTTCAGCCTTATTGTAAAACCTCTGCTTTCCTTGCTAGCTAAAGACGCCCCCTTCCCCCTCCCCTGGACACCCGAATGCCAGTCTTCCTTCAAAGAATTGCGAAATGCCCTTTGTTCAGCACCAGTCCTAGGAACCCCAGACTACACTAAACCTTTCTCCCTCTACACCCACAAAAGGGAGGGATGCGCGTTATCTGTCCTAACCCAGTCCATAGGTCCTAAACAACGCCCTTGTGCCTACTTCTCTGCCACTCTTGACCCTGTAGCCAGAGCTTTGCCCGCCTGCCTTCGAGCAGTAGCCGCCGCTGCTGTCTCTATCCGGCAAAGTGAGGGGATCGTGCTCTCGAACCCCCTCACTGTGTTAGTACCCCATGCGGTTGACACCCTCCTGAACCAGACCAAGACTCAACACCTGACTAGCGCACGACTGACTGGTTATGAACTGACTCTGCTTGCACCCCACATCACACTGAAACGATGCACCACTCTGAATCCAGCTACTCTGCTACCTCTCCCTGACACTGACCCCAATGCGTCCCCTATACATGACTGTGTGACCCTCACTGACGAACAGACCAAGAGTAGGGTTGACCTCCGAGATACTGCCTTCCCAGATCCTGACGGAGAACTGTGGGTAGATGGCTCATGCATCAAGCTCCCCGATGGCACCACCTCAGCCGCCTATGCAGTTACCACGGCCCGAACAGTAGTTGAGACAGCCCGCATCACACAGCGATCCGCGCAAGCGGCTGAACTGATTGCTGTTGGACCCGGCCTCGTGGCGTGGTCCTGACTTCCCTGGGGTTGGGCCCGTTCCCCGCCCTGGCCTCCACGGGCCACCCGTTCGAGCCGCACGAGGTCGCATACACCTCGGGGCTCCACCATTTTGTTGCCTGCCACGTGACCCTGCACACCAGTCCACCTGACTCCGCTCAACCCGGCCTCGGCCCCAGCGAGGCCCAGACATTGAGGCACCAAGAACTGGCCAGGGGGTATCACGTGAACACCTCATCGCCCTGGCGGAGGGCGGTATCGATGGGACCCCCAACCGTCCCCACACACCGAGGTGCGATCGGCCTCCATCTCTCCTGGGCCCGGCGCCTCTCCTGCTGGGCGTCTGGCCGCTCCCAACCCGGCCTCTCCGCCCCTCCGGGCGCAAGGGTCCGGACTTCAAAGGGCTCCAGGCCTATATCTAGGGCGACCCCGCAACAGACCGGCAGTTGTATCCCGGAGTCGAGAGCCCTGCTGATTGAATCGCGGCCGACCCTACGGAGAAGAACTGCCTCGGAGCCCTGCTGACGACGTCGCGGCTCGAGCTGAGCAGAAACCATCTTGAGAGCCCCGCTGACCTGGTCGCGGCTCTCCACGAACTGAACGCCAGAGCCCTGCTGACGCCGTCGCGGCTCGACCCCTCCTAGTTCCGGAGGCCCTCCAGCTTGAGGATAAGAACTGGGCCCCAGGTACCCTCGTACCAAGCTCCTGCCAAAGACTGTCCCGCTACCCCTTCCCTTCTAAAGAGACACTGAGACTTTTGTGGATCCCTTGATCCCTTTTCGTGTAAATATTGATCCTGTAACCTTTAAGTGCTGATAAAGAATTGCTCGTCTTGAGACAACCTCCTTGAGTCCTGTGTGGTGGTGTCACTGTGCTAGTACATAATAGGAGAAGGATCTCCCAGGAGGCTTCTCTGCAGCGCTCGGCTACTTCGTACAGTGTGGGCCCCCCCCCCTGAGTGGTCTCGCCGACTTCTCGGGGTCCGCCTTCAAACATTTGGTGGCCAGCGACGGGATCCGAGCCGAACGCAGTACGTACCAGCCAGTAACCCACTAGCTACCCATCCAGACAAACAGAAGTCATGAGCAACCAAGGAAACAACGCGACCACGGAGTTCCAGCCTGAACGGTTGGAGGAATACACGCACAAAGAATTGAAACAGTTCTGCAAGGACAAAGGCCTTGCAACCACCGGCCTAGGTACCAAAGAGGAGATGCATAAAGCCCTGAGGACCTGGCTGGAGGCCGAGGCAGGCCACTCCCAGGAAGAAGGTCCCCTGCCCCTGACGGTGGCCACATCAACCGCACCGACTCCGGCAACCGGAGGAGGAAAGAGCCTAGAAACCGGCCTCTCCGAAGAGGAGATACGAGAGCGGGAGAAGGTCCGGAACCACGAACTAGAGCTCGCATGACTGCGGCTGGACGGCGAACTCCAGCTGGCGGAAAAGAAACTGGCCCTAGAGCAGCTACGGCTACAAGAGGAGATAGAAGAGAAGAGACGGCACCGAGAGTTGGAGGAAAAAAGACTGACCCTTGAGCACGAGCGAAGTCTCAAAGAGCTCGAAATCAAGGCAAAGAACGGGGGGACCGACACCCCCAGTAATAGAGACACCCTAACGCCTGCCGAGGCCAAGGTACATATCCCGAAAGATGTCGTCAGGGAGTACTATAAGAATGACGACATCCAACAATGGTTCAAGGCATACGAGGTGGCCATGACCTCCCATCGGGTGCCCCGAAAGGACTGGGGCGCCGGCCTGTGGGGTCGGTTCCTGAGTGAAGGTCGAGACACACTGCTCCAGCTGCCAGAGGAGGTGATGACCTCCTACGACCACATGAAGGAGGCCCTGCTCACCTGCTACGGGCTAACCGCGGAAATGTACCGCCAGCGGTTCAGAGACTGCAAGAAGATCCCGGGTACTACCTGGGTGGAATATGTGGACTTTTTCAGCCGGGCCCTAGAAGGATGGATCAAGGGTAGCAAAGTCACCACCTACGGGCAGCTGGTCGACCTCATTGTTTGGGAACATCTCTCCAACAATTGCTTCGTGGAGCTAAGGCAACACCTCCTCGACAGCAAGATGACCGACCCACGAAAACTCGCCGTCGAGGCCGATCGATGGGTCAACACCCGAGTCCCCCGGAACTCGATGGGGGAGTACCAGAGGAACCCCACCGGACCTCCCCGCCAACGCGGTGGAGGGGGAGGGCCGAACAGGAACCGGGACCCCCCCGCCGGGGCCCCCAGGAGCCCACCTCGAGGGCCGCTGCAGCAACCCCTCTCCCCGAGCATAGCCCGAAGAGGGGCGACCCCAGCCAGAACCGGACCACAGCCCCCAGTAACATGCTACGGCTACCAACAAACCGGTCTGCCCCCTGAACCGAAGAAGCGGGGCCGGCGGGCCCCCGCCCCGACAGCTGGCGGCCGCCGCCCTGGGGGAAGGAGAAGAAGAAGAAGAAACCCTCGACCGAGGAACCACCGAATGGGAACCGGCGGCCATGTCCCTGGTCTGCCTGGGCAGCCGAGAAATGGTGCCCCGCACCCCCATCCCAAGCAACACCCAGAAGTACCGGCAGCAGGTCACCGTCAATGGACAACGGGCCGAAGCCCTTCGTGACACCGGCGCCAGTGTCACCGCTGTCCGCTGCCACCTGGTGACCCCCAAACAGATCCTACCCAATGTGCTGTGCCCCGTCCGGACGGCCGACAACAGCGAAAGCCTGTGCCAGATGGCCCTGGTCCCCTTCGAGTGGGGAGGGGTGACAGGCCTACTAAAAGTGACTGTCCGCGACGATGCACCAGTAGACTGCCTCCTGGGGAACGACCTGGAGAGTTCCCCCTGGGCTCAAGTGGAGCGACGAGAGCACCTCCGAATACTGGGACTATCCGAATGGGCCTGCGGCATCACCCGGTCCATGACCGCCCAGGCCCCCCGCTCGTCCTTGGCCCCCGGTGCCGCCCAGCCCGAGGGGCTCGCACCACCCCCCACCTGCAGCGAGGGGGAGGCGGACACCGACACTGGACCTACTGAACCCTCCCCCGAAGAGATTGCTTCCCTCGGCGCCCTACCAGAACTTGCACAATGGCGCCACGAAGGGGGCCCCACCCGTGAGCAGTTCCAGCAAGAACAGCAGTCCTGTCCCTCTCTCGAAGGGGTCCGACAACAAGCGTCCGCACAAGCCAACGGGGACCAGACCGGCACCCACTGGGTCTACTGGGCCGAGGGCCTGTTGTACAGTGAACAGAAAGTGGCAGAACTCGGGGCCAGCCACGTGTTGGTGGTCCCCCTCTGCTTCCGGGAGTTCCTTCTCAACCTGGCACATGACATGCCCCTCGCCGGACACCTAGGGCAAGACAAAACTTACAGCCGTCTGGTGACCCACTTCTACTGGCCCCGGATGCGGAGAGACGTGGACAACCACTGCCGGTCCTGCCGGACCTGCCAAGCCAGCGGGAAGACGGGGGGTCGGGTCAAGGCCCCCCTCCAGCCCTTTCCAGCCGTCAGCACCCCGTTCGAACGGGTCAGGATTGACATCGTGGGGCCCCTGGACCCCCGGACCGCCCTGGGCCACCGCTTCATCCTGGTCCTCGTGGACCACGCCACCAGGTACCCGGAGGCGGTCCCGCTAAGAACTGTAACGGCCCCCGTGGTAGGCCGGGCCTTGATGGGGATCTTCTCCCGAGTGGGATTCCCCCGCGAAGTGGTGAGCGACAGGGGCACAAACTTCATCTCCAAGTACATGCGGTCCCTGTGGCAGCAGTGCGGGGTCACGTACAAATTCACAACCCCCTATCACCCTCAGGGGAACGGGCTGGTCGAGCGCTTTAACAGAACCCTGAAGGGGATGATTCAGGGCTTGGAAGAGCCCCTCCGGCGGAGATGGGATGTCCTACTACCATGCCTCCTGTTCGCCTATCGGGAGGTCCCGCAGAAGTCCCTGGGGTTCAGCCCGTTTGAACTATTGTACGGACATCCGGTCCGCGGACCGCTCAGCCTGGTCAAGGAGGGCTGGGAGACGAAGCTCCAAGGCGCCCCTCCTGACGTCTACCGATACCTCCTGACCCTACGAAACCAGACCCGCAAGTTCCGAGCCATGGCCGAAGCCAACCTCGAGGCCAGCCAGGAGGACATGAAGCGGTGGTACGATCGGAACACCTCTACCATCGAGTTCGAGCCAGGCCAGCGAGTCTGGGTCATGGCCCCTGTTGAGCCCTGCGCCCTCCAGGACAAGTGGACTGGGCCCTTCAAGGTGGTGGAAAAGAAGAACCCCGTCACCTACCTAGTTGACCTAGAGTCCCCCCGGAACCCCCTCCGGGTTCTACATGCTAACAGGCTCAAACCCTACTTCGCCCGGACCGAACTGAGCCTGCTGCTGGCGACCGACGAGGGGGGCGAGGACGACTCCGAGCCCCTACCCGACCTCTTGCAGAACGACGTCCATGACGGATCCATCAAAGGTGTCCAGCTCGCCTCCTCCCTGACCCCGGAACAGCGCATCGACTGTCAACAACTGCTGCAGGACTACGCAGCCCTCTTCTCCCTCACCCCGGGGGTGACCCACTGGTGCGTCCACGACGTCGACACCGGGGACAGCCCCCCCGTGCGACACCGAGCCTACAGGGTACCCGACCGAGTACGGGCATGCATCCAGGCCGAAGTAGCGAAGATGTTGGCCCTCGGGGTCATCGAGCCCTCTGACAGCCCGTGGGCCAGCCCTGTCGTCCTAGTACCAAAGGCCGCAGCCCCCGGCCATCCCCCGGAGCTGCGATTTTGTGTAGACTACCGGGCCCTGAATGCTGTGACCAAGACGGACGCCCATCCTATACCCCGGGTCGACGAACTCATCGATCGCTTGGGGTCCGCCCGCTACCTGAGCCCGCTGGACCTCACCGCCGGGTACTGGCAGATTCAGCTTACCCCCGGCGCCCGAGAAAGATCCGCCTTTTCTACCCCTGATGAGCATTACCACTTTCGGGTGAGGCCCTTCGGCATGAAGAATGCCCCGGCCACTTTTCAGAGACTCGTAAACAAGGTCCTGGCCGGGCTCGAGGCCTTCAGCGCGGCCTATTTGGATGACATCGCCGTGTACAGCAACCACTGGGCTGAGCACCTAGTTCACCTCAAGGCCGTCCTGGCCGCCCTCCAAAGGGCTGGGCTCACGATTAAGGCCAGCAAATGCCAGGTCGGCCAAGGATCGGTGACCTACCTGGGCCATCAGGTGGGAAGCGGTCAGGTGGCCCCCCTCCAGCCAAAAGTCGATGCCATCCAGGCATGGGAACCTCCCACTACCCCGACCGCTGTGCGGGCCTTCCTTGGCCTCACCGGATACTACCGGCGGTTCATCCGGGACTATGGGAGCATTGTGGGGCCTCTCACGGAGCTCACCTCGAAGAAGCAGCCCCAGAAGGTGCACTGGACTCCCCGCTGCCAATCAGCTTTCGAGACTCTCAAGGCCGCGATGTGCACTGCCCCTGTGCTCCAGGCCCCTGACTACAGTAAAGAGTTTATCGTACAGACAGACGCCTCCGAATATGGGATCGGGGCCGTCCTGGCTCAGGTTGATGAGAAGGGACTCGACCGCCCAGTGGCCTTCATCAGCCGACGGCTGCTGCCCCGGGAGCAACGATGGAGCACCATCGAGCGCGAGGCCTTCGCTGTAGTGTGGGCCCTTAAGAAGCTCCGGCCCTATCTCTTCGGTACCCACTTTCGGGTCCAGACCGACCACCGGCCTTTGCGGTGGTTAATGCAAATGAGAGGCGAGAATCCCAAGCTGCTGCGATGGTCCATTGCCCTGCAAGGGATGGACTTTTCGGTTGAGCACCGACCCGGCAATGACCACGCCAACGCTGACGGCCTGTCCCGCTTCTTCCGCCTTGACGAGGAGAATCCCCAAGAAGATGGGTGACTCGCCCTGCCTTCGGCTGGGGGGGACGCCTGTTGGACCCGGCCTCGTGGCGTGGTCCTGACTTCCCTGGGGTTGGGCCCGTTCCCCGCCCTGGCCTCCACGGGCCACCCATTCGAGCCGCACGAGGTCGCATACACCTCGGGGCTCCACCATTTTGTTGCCTGCCACGTGACCCTGCACACCAGTCCACCTGACTCCGCTCAACCCGGCCTCGGCCCCAGCGAGGCCCAGACATTGAGGCACCAAGAACTGGCCAGGGGGTATCACGTGAACACCTCATCGCCCTGGCGGAGGGCGGTATCGATGGGACCCCCAACCGTCCCCACACACCGAGGTGCGATCGGCCTCCATCTCTCCTGGGCCCGGCGCCTCTCCTGCTGGGCGTCTGGCCGCTCCCAACCCGGCCTCTCCGCCCCTCCGGGCGCAAGGGTCCGGACTTCAAAGGGCTCCAGGCCTATATCTGGGGCGACCCCGCAACAGACCGGCAGTTGTATCCCGGAGTCGAGAGCCCTGCTGATTGAATCGCGGCCGACCCTACGGAGAAGAACTCTTGCTTGAAACCACCACGAGCCCTGCAGACTGCGTCGCGGCTCCTTCTTGCTGAAACCTTGAAGCCCCCCGGAACATCAGGGCCCTGCTGACGCTGTCGCTGTCCAACCCCGCTGAACCCTCCCTCGGAGCCCTGCTGACGACGTCGCGGCTCGAGCTGAGCAGAAACCATCTTGAGAGCCCCGCTGACCTGGTCGCGGCTCTCCACGAACTGAACGCCAGAGCCCTGCTGACGCCGTCGCGGCTCGACCCCTCCGAGTTCCGGAGGCCCTCCAGCTTGAGGATAAGAACTGGGCCCCAGGTACCCTCGTACCAAGCTCCTGCCAAAGACTGTCCCGCTACCCCTTCCCTTCTAAAGAGACACTGAGACTTTTGTGGATCCCTTGATCCCTTTTCGTGTAAATATTGATCCCGTAATCTTTAAGTGCTGATAAAGAATTGCTCGTCTTGAGACAACCTCCTTGAGTCCTGTGTGGTGGTGTTACTGTGCTAGTACATAATAGGAGAAGGATCTCCCAGGAGGCTTCTCTGCAGCGTTCGGCTACTTCGTACAGTGTGGGGGCCCCCCCCCGAGTGGTCTCGCCGACTTCTCGGGGTCCGCCTTCCAACAATTGCTCTCACACGAGCATGCATCCTAGCAGCAGGGACAACCGCAAACATTTACACCGACAGCCAGTATGCCTTCGGGGTGGTTCACCACTTTGGGCTCCTATGGAAGGAGAGGGGATTCCTGACTTCCCATGGCACACCCATCCTACACGGAGATCTAGTCTCCGCTCTGACCGAAGCAGTCCTCCTCCCCACATGGCTAGCTGTGATCAAATGCCAGGCACACAAAAAGGTGACGGGCATTATAGGACAGGGAAATGCGCTGGCTGACGTCACTGCCCGAACCACAGCCGAGAATAGGTCAACAACACGCATGTACGTGACCAGGTCACAAACTGAGAAATGGAAGGATGCTAGGGAAACGATTAGGGACATCCAATTAGCCAGCTCACCACACGAATTGACTGAATGGGCACGGGTGGGATTGAAGGACGATGACGGTTGCTGGCGAACTAAAGACACGAACAAATGGTTGCTACCTGACTCATTCCTGATTCCCATGCTAACCATGACACACTCCCCCGCGCACATAGGGTCTGCCCCCATGATCGAACTCATCTCCAAGGTTTGGCACAATGACAAGATCCCAGACTCAGCCAAACGTCTGGTCCAACAATGCCTGGTATGCCTCCAACACAACCCTGGTAAAGGAACTGCTGTACCCCGGGGAGGGTTTGGGGTTCCTAATCATCCCTTTGAGGTCCTACAGATGGACTACATCCAGTTAGAAAGGTGCCAAAGCTTGAAGTACATACTTGTCGTTGTGTGTGCTTTCAGCAAGTGGGTAGAAGCTTACCCGACCCACGACAACACTGCTATGACTACCGCTAAGGTATTGCTGAAAGAATTCTTCCCCCGTTACGGCCTTTGTCGAATTTTGTGGAGCGACAACGGCCCACACTTTGTAGCCGAAGTTATCCAACTCATCTTAAAAAGGGTTGGGTGTAAAACAGAAGTTCCATGCGGTCTTCCATCCCCAATCTGCAGGCTTGGTTGAGCGACATAATGCCACACTGAAGCTCAAAATAGCCAAAATAGTTGCCACCACAGGACTGAAATGGCCAGACGCTCTCCCGCTAGCATTGCTATCAATGCGTTCCACTCCCACAAAACACCACTTAACCCCCTACGAGGTCGTCTTCGGGCGGCCCATGAACCTTTGGACCGCACCAAAACCAACATCCATTCACGACGTCCCGGACGTCCTCATGTCTGACTATTTGTACAACCTAACTAAAACGTTGTCTGTTATCCATCAGCAGGTGCTGCAAGCCATTCCCGATGCTTCCAGGGGCCCCGGGCACGATATCCAACCCGGAGATTTCGTCCTAGTGCATAATTTCCAGCGTGCAAGGAGTCTGGAGCCCCGGTGGACGGGCCCCCTGCAAGTCCTTATCACCACCCGAACAGCTCTTCGAGTGGAGGGGAAGCGCAATTGGCTGCACGCACATCATTGCAAAAAGGTATCACCGACCCTGACGACAACCGACAACATCGCCGGCCAAGAAGAACTCCTGGACGAAGGCCGACCATCCCTGAGCTGCTACCCGGACACAAAGACACTTGAATTAATGAAATATCCCGATCCCATTGTGCCGTCCAAAGAAGGGTATAACCTGCGACGAAAGGAGGGAACTTCGGCTAAGCAGACCACGAACTAAGTTGAAATCTCGAACCGGTAGCCTAATCACCTCAAAGGCCTCCAGAAGAGAAATTAGACAAAGTCTGTGTTTCTGCCCGCTACCGAGTCCCTTGAAGGTGATGGAAGCGCCCGACATGAAGATGATGGAAGCAACCGGACGTCCGAATATCCACTACAAAAACCCAAAGACTGACAAAAGACTATCGCGCTTTTTATTGCCCTACTCTTTTGCCTTCTCCTCATGATCACCTTCTGGATCGTGGAAGAGAGTGCACCCGCTCATGAGACATTGTTGACCACTGTCCAACCTACCACCATGAAAGAACACCATCTGATCTCACTTTCACCCCAACTCCGAGAAAGGCGTAAGGAGTTCTGGAATAACTCTTTTGTAAAGTTGCTCCACCAACACAATCTTGCCGCCAATGCAACCAACTGCTGGATCTGTGGATTGCTGCCACATGCCACTGGACATTCTATCCCTTTCATCCCTTCGCCCTTTTCTGTCCATGCCTCTTGCCTCGCTTGGCTAATCCTCCTGCAAGAAAGCTACAAGGACAATGCCACTTCCGACAAAACTATGTCACACTTCTACCATGGGTTCTGGCTGAACAGAACTGGAAAAACTTCTGCTCCCTTCTGTCCTCTGAGATCAAACACTTCCTTTCATATGGACATCCCTGCCAAAGAGCGAGTCGAAATGCAGGTGTTTAACAACCCAGCCAGACCCACCTTCTCTTACCTCCGGAAACGAACGGCCGCCACCCTAACAGTGGCCCTATCCGTCATCAACATCACAGGTCTTGTGTGCATCGAAGGTCTGGGAACGCAGCTGGTGGGCCACAGTTCCTGTCTCATCACCCGAACATTGGACTCAGTTGACCCACCCTCCTTTGTTACCTCCCCAAATATGTACTTTGTCTGTGGTACTAAGGCCTACACCTGGCTTCCGAAAGGGTGGGGAGGCACCTGCTACATCGCTTTTATCCTTCCTCCAACATATGTGGCTCCAGCAAACCATCACCGGCAAAAACGTGCAAAGGACATTGTACAAGCCGACTCCACTGGAGCACAGTTCATGGATGCAGTAAAGGGACTTGTTCCACTGTGGGGTCCAATGGCAAACAGCCGTGCCATCCGGCACCTGACCCAGGCAGTCGAAACCACAATGAACATTACAGCCGGCATCCTCACCAACAACACCGCTGAGCTTCAGGCCGTCCGCCTGGTAGCTCTTCAGAACCGCCTCGTTCTAGACGTAGTTCTGGCCGATCGTGGAGGAGCATGCCGCATCATTGGGTCCAGCTGTTGTACCTACGTACCGGATAACTCACCCTCAGTCTACAAGGCGATTGAACACCTCCACAGACTTTCCGCAGAGGTTCATCAGGAGCAAGAAGGATGGTCGCTTGGGAGTTGGTTTTGGGACACTATTAAAAGTTGGGGGTGGAGGTTGTTTACGTTTATCCTAATACCAATTGTGATCCTATGTGGATGTTGCCTGGGGATTCAGTGTTTGCCACCCTTATGTTCACTTTTCATAAACTGCATCTGCCCTAAGACTCTGAACTTCGAAGCAGAGAGAATGAAAGCTCTGTACGACATAGAGGTGCGTGGCATTATGGGGATAGATCCAAACTAAACAAGCTGGCGAGATATGTTAAAAGGGAGGACTGTGGAAATGTAGCTCGTAACTGAACAGTATCTGCGCCATCTTGTCTCTCCCCAGCGCGACACACAGAAAAACGCACAGCAGCCATTTTAGGCATCCTGGTCTCTCTCCCTGCTCATTGCCGATCGCCAACGCGTCCCTCTGGCGCTGCGAACATCCCCCCGCGCGCCGGCCACCCCCGCTCTCTCATACACGGGCCATAAACCCTCTCCTTCTGCGCGACCCTGCCATGGAACCACATCCCACGCCTGACCGACATCCCATACATGGTCATACATCTCTTTGATAACCCCCTTCCTCTGCGCCCGATTGTCCGAACCGATCCCAGGCCATCACCTAGCCCTGCGGATGCAGTTTATTGCCCCTACTGTAAGGGAAACACCCCACATCAAAGGGATTACAGTAGATCAAGGCCCCCCCACCCCCTGAGACCCGACCAGTCGCACACACCCCTGGGAATTGGCGGAATGTCCAGCTGTGTGATAGCCATCTCCTACTGTGGGTGGGGTGGGGACTTCCACTGTAGATATGTGTGGGAACGAGCTTGAAGTGGGGATTCTGAGGATGTTCTTTCATGTATCAAAGCGATCTCAAGAATGTGCCATGTATGATAAACCTGCTATAAAGTCATAAACATGTGTATAAGAGGCCAGGCCTCAGAGATGTGGTTAGAGCACCTCGTGACGATACCTTGCTGTCTGATCTGATGTGTTCTACTCCGACGGAATAAAACTTTGTTTTCCTGCCTTCCAGTCTCCGGCGCCTGCCTCTTTGTTGGTTAATTTTCGAATGGTATAAGAGGCGATTACCGCCGGGCAATACTTGAAAGGTTATCGACTGCAACTGCCCCTACCTTTTAACACAGGAGATATTTGTTGCATTGAGATACAAGCCTGAATGAGGAAGAGACTCTCGCCCATTGTTATTGAATTAGATTCTGAGCGAGGAGGAAAAATGGTGGAGCCTAGAAATTCACATCGTAGGGCAAAGACAGTGATAGGTACACTTTTAGAAGTAGTCATAGCTGTTATATTCGCAGTAGTCATAACTTCGTATGCAGTGGCCCACAGGGAAGAGGGGAAGATGCTGGGAACACCTACACCTGTCACTCCCAGTAACAAGAAGGACATTTCAAGAGATAAAAGGGCGATGATGCTAGAAGAAAGACGTATGTTACACATGGATTTGTCGAGAGGTGATTTCAAACTCAATGCGTATGCGAAACTGTTGTATGAGTACGTTGATGCGATGGATGCGAAAGGTTGCTATGTGTGCATGCAGCTGCCTGCTTCTGTAGATGAGGGTATTAGATACCATCACCTTCCATTGACTTATGGCATTTCTTGCAGTTTATTGCTTAGCCTGTTTTACGAAAGGAAACAGTTTGAGTACTATTTCTCTAAATATGACACAGTACTTCCTGACGTACCAGCGTTTAAGCATTTGAATAAGTATGATTATTATAAGTCAGAAGAAAGACTTCGGACTTATTTCATACCGACTCAAAGTTTGGATACTGCTAATGCACATAGACATAATCTGACATGCTCAATATCAGACACTGAAAATAAATTTATTGGCCAAGTTGAAGACAGATATAGAAAATTAACCCAAGATAAGGATGGGGGAAAGAAGTCAACAGATTGGACAGATGAAGAGAAACTGCATAAGTCAAGGGGAAGTTATGGACCCATAGCTTTAGATCAAGTACAGAGGGGAAATCTGTGTGTTGCTCGTCCTCAGTCGGACAAAGATAAAATCTGGGTTGGACACAGCACATGTGCCCATACCTTTACTATGGAAGATTCAGCTAGGAACTCCTTGCAGGGTCAGATACAGGTAATCCCGACAGTGTATTATGTGTGTGGAAGGAATGCATACGTGAAGTTGCCTGAGCAGTGGTATGGGACTTGTTATTTGGCTGTTATTTTCCCGAAGATATACCATGCCAAGGATTTGACTCTGCTTGAAACGGGACACCACTCTAGAGCAAGGAGAGATGCAAGTGCAGGAGCTGTGATTGGTGATATTTTTGGAGCAATCATACCCGGTCTGGGTGTGATTTTGAATGATGTGAAAATACGAAAGCTAGCAACTGTGGTTGATGAGTTGTCAATGAACACGGCGAAGTCATTGTTGTTGGTGGATGGAGAAATGTTATCGATCAGGACAATGGTTTTACAAAATCGTCTTGCATTAGACGTATTATTGGCAAAAGAGGGCGGAGTCTGTAAATTGTTGAAGGTTCAAGAATGTTGCACGTATATTCCACACAACAGCAAGGAGCTGAGGAAATATATAGTCAACATTACCACACTTCATGACGAGGCTGCAATATTGGCAGAAGAGAATGTGTGGGAGAAGATTGGGAAAGGATTTGGACATGTGGGAAGCTGGTTTGCAGATTTAGGGAAAGGAATTCTCGGATATGTGCTGAAACCAATCCTGATTGTGGTAGTTTGTGTGATCTGTTTGTGGGGACTTGTGAGAGCGTACAAGTGGTACCGAGGAAACAGGGCTGAGAGGATTCTCAGGGGATATGAAAGACGAATGGCGCATATGCAAGATAATCAATATCAGGACTTAAAAAGAATGGAGGGTTTCTAACATAATGGGATGGTTGCCACCTCTGTATAAATGGATTTGTGTGATGACAAGTTGTCATCAAAGGGGGGAACTGATAGAGCGTTGCTGATGCGAAAAATTGTAGGGGTGCACCATATTCATTGTTAGTCAGCACCCGCATATAACTAAGCATGTTATCAAGGAGTAATAGAATGTATTCATCGAAATAGAAAAATAAAATGTAAACAGGCCTCGAGAGAAGAGAAAGGCCACCAGTTATTCTGAAATGTAATGGTGTATGTGTAATGCTTAGTATAATAATGTCATGCATTAAGAGACATTAAGTCATGTTAGAGGAATGAAGAAGGTAGTTCTCTTAAGTATGAGATGAATAATTAGAATTGGTAGTTGTAGTGTGTTTAGTTTGAGGCCTAACCATGTATGTAAAGTGAAGGCCTTTGTTTATTTTAGCCATGTTTTATTAGGACGACAGGATTTTAGCAAAGCTTAAATTGCAGTGAGTTGTGAAACCTCATGATGTTAGGGGTTTTTTCTGTTCAGCATTTGGCTGCAGGTACAAGGCCATGTAGCTCGTTAGTTAGAATAAGTCTTTGTTCAAATGGAATGGAGACAGAAGGAGTAGACAGGAAGGGAGTGGATTGGAATGTAAAGTTGCAACTCCTGGTACAGAAAAGGCCTGGGACCCAAGGTCGAATTCATGGAAAGGAAGATGAAAGGAACCAAATGGAAATCTACTGAAGGAAGAAGCTGCCTGAAGGGGTGTGCTGAAGGGCGTGTACAGCTTTTTGGGGTTTTGTATTAGGGACAGAGCCCCGTGGGTTGAGCAGATGAGACTTAGGAGAGGGACTGAAAGGAGCATTTTAGATCGAGCTCTCATATGGTGAAGACTTCTTAGGAAGTTTCACTGCTGACACCTTTTATGTGGTCCTCACCTGGAAGGGAATGTTGAGTAGGGATGTCACCATAGAATAGAGTAGGGACAGAAAGGATTTGATTCATGACTTTAAATTTCGATATCACCATTGCCATAGGGTACTTGATGCTTTTGGAAGCCGTAATCCTGTTTATCTTTAG
This sequence comes from Triturus cristatus, assembly GCF_964204655.1. Taxonomy (NCBI): domain Eukaryota; kingdom Metazoa; phylum Chordata; class Amphibia; order Caudata; family Salamandridae; genus Triturus; species Triturus cristatus. The sequence goes on from NC_140582.1 coordinate 970,679,017, forward strand.
TCGTATGCGGATACTTCGTAGACTAGCATTTGTATAAGTCCCCATATATCTTTTGTGCCTTGTATTGAGGTGCCTATATATTCAGGTGTTTTTGCTGATAATAAAAGGTCAACCTCCCAGATTATGAGTCTTCTTTTCTGAAATGTCAAATTGCGGTAAATACGATTTGATAATTGTGTTTCTTCCCTCTACGCTATTTTGCAAGTAAAAAGATCCTGGCGACCTGAGTGGGTTCTTGTAGATAATTGGATGAAATCAAGAACCGGCGTTCCCAGTGTATTAGTGACATTCATTGTAGTGGGCCCATTGCGTTTCTTACAACTGACGCTCGTTTGTGGTTAGACTCTGTCTTGACATTGATGGACATTTTCTTGTTTGATGGGTAACGGGGAGAAGTCGGGGTTGTGTTCCTTATTCACAAATGCTGCCAGGTAGAGAGCTTTGTTTGGAAGTGAGATTAAAATACGTCATTCTTCAAGTAGCTTTTGATTTTCACAGATGGTGTGTGCTGCTGCACGGGAGACCCATGTTACTGCCGTTGCCTATTTGTTGACTAAGATGTCTGACGGGACGAAATGAATCTATATGATGTCTTTGGATTTCAGGTGGCAGAGATTGCAGTGTGGTGCCAATAGTTTTGTTATGTCGCCTTGGTTAAAAATATCGCCATTTCCTTATGGGACGTACTCAGGATGCCACATTGTTGTCCGTACCTGAACTTCTTGTTCAATCATGTATTGAGATGAGGCAAGGTATATATTATCGTTATGAGCTCTTATAGTTGTACTTGATGTAATCTCCTTTTGTTCTGGTTTGTAATGTGCAGAATGAGGATCTCTGTTGATACTTTTTATTTCCTGTGTAAAGATGGTTTTTGGTCTTTTAGTCTGCTTTGCCGCCTACGGCCTGGAGGGGAGCCTGGGACTTGCTGGAGGCGGCCATCCCCATGCTTTATTGGGAGGGGGGGAGGGAGGGGACACTGTCTATATCCGGGCTGGCATATATATGTTTGTTCTATTTTCACCGTTGTCAGATTTTCATCTGACAGCTTTTATGGGCAGTGAATTTGTTGAAGACCTGATGAGATTATCTGTTCTTTGAATGATGTTACAAATCTGGGTGGTGGTGCTGATCTCTAGAGTCGCCGAGGGTGAGTTATCAATGGAGTTTTGCCCTGTGGGTTTTTCCTGGTGCAAAAGTAAGTGTCTAATTTCATTGCCTGTCTCGTGTCTTGCTGTAGCTTGACCTGTTTTTTGTTCTGTTTCTTAAGACACTTCTTATTTCGCTTTGATATTTGAACTGATAGGGGGTGACACGAAATGTCCAGGATGGCGGAGGAATTTAGTGAAGTATTCAGATCCCTTGTGTTCTTTTCTTCTTGTCTCATGAGATAGTTGTTGTTAGAGTTTGTGAGTTCAATATTACCCGGTGCTGGATGAATCTCTGCATTCACTACCATGATGTTCTTCCAAGGGATTGAGTTACTGCAAGTGGTGTGATTTTTTTTTTTGTAGACAACATGGTTCAAGGCTGACTGAACAGCTACCATCTTAACGAATAAATACTTCATTTAAGGTTAAGAAGCGAACAACCTGCATCTTGGAAAACGTTTTTATTGTAAAAAAGTATGGGAACCCCTGTTCCCAACAGATCCTGGGAAATTCTAGCCTCGTCTGGGCCAGCCTCGCGATAGTGCTGCGGGGATTCTGCTCATGCACAGAACTATGCGCAGGAAACCAGGACCTCAGTGAATTGTGGTGTACCAAAAAACTCACCTCAGTACCCAGAACCCCTATCCGACTAGCTTCAGTGTCTCATTCGTTCTCCGTATCATTTCGAAGCTACCAATGATTAGACAACCCAGAACAAGCGACTTAGAGTACTCTCAGGAATGGTGGGATTCAGAAACACCTTTTCGTTATTGTTCTCATATCAGTCCACAACGTGAGTAATTAGAGACACGGAAAAGTTTAAAATGTTTATTTTTAACTACGTGCTCTAAAGTGCAGCACTTTGGCTAACATAAGCAGACAAATGATTAGAAATAAAACCATCAGCATTGTTACAATATCATAGAACACAAAGGGAGAAATCATATTACAATGATAGTGGAAACAGGTCCTATAATCCCTTCTGTACCACCCTCCCCTGGCTAATAAGCTAGTTTGATATAATAATAGAAGGTCTCTAGGTTTGAATGGGGAACCCCATACCTTAGGTGAATCACATCACAGGATCAGCTCTGCGTGTCTGGAAAGGTTTTCTCCAAGTGTCTGAATAATGCATGCAAATGCAATATTAAAGGTACCCGAGTTTCAGATATTTGCAGCTGTGTGCTTGTTGTGTCTAGAGCGTGAGCCGGTCAACCTGAATTCAACAGCATGCATTGTTATTTGACCTTGACGATTTCTGCACAGTGTTCAGACTAAGGTCGCGGTGCACGTATAGAGATGTGAACAACAGACCGTTCTCATGTGAATAAAAAGCAAGCAGTTTTACTTGTAATAACAGCTACCTATAGTGTTGTGTGCAAAAGCAGCAAAGTGGCAAGATAGCGTTTAACTTCTAAAGCGCTTATGCTAACATAGCAATGTTGGACAAAAGAACGACAAGGAGTCAGCGTTAAATGACTGTGACAACTTGGTTATCAACATCTCTACAACCACCCTTAACAAATCTCAATTACGTTTGTTACAAAAGGGGTCATCATTTGTTCCAACTTACTCAAGTAACCTCATGGAAGCGGAAGTAAGCCTTTATAAGTTCATGCGGAAACTTAGACTTCGACATTTTTTTGACAACGTCCTCACTGAACCCATGACTAAAACAGAAAACACGCTTAAAGGCCTTACATCCAAGAGCACCTTTGTAGCCCCAGTGAGTCACAAGATTCTTGATACTTTCGAGACCTTAGTTAAGCAAGATCTTCAGTCTGTTTTTAAACATCGTAAACCCAGACATCCAAACTTCACATCTAAGGACAAATCTTTGCTCAAACAACTGGCTGATAACCCCAACATCATCTTCCTTAATGCCGATAAAGGGGGAGCCCTTGTCGCTATGGATACCATACATTACACTCGGAAACTTGATGAACATGTGCTAGATTTTAATACCTACTCAAAACTTGATCACAATCCCACAATGACCATCTTGAAAACATTGCAGAATCTCGTGGATAAAGCAGTCCTATCGGGCACCATTGGTGAAACAGAAAAGAAATTTTTAATTTCCAAATTCCCTAGAAGCCCATCTCTACGGATGTTACCCAAGATACATAAAAATCTACTGGATCCTCCTATGCGGCCCATCGTCTCAACTAGAGGCTCGCTTCATGAACCTGTTGGCAAATACCTAGACAGGCACCTCCAACCTCTCGTGCAGTCTATGTCTACCTTTGTAAAGGACACCACAGACTTTTTGAACATTCTTCTTAATTTCAACATCCCATGGGAAACTGACATGTACTTTTGTACGATAGACGTTACTTCCCTCTACACTTCAATTCCCCACGACATGGGGTTAGAAGCTACGGAACATTTCCTTTTACAATCACAGACTCCTTATGATTTACAGATTTTTCTAATGGAGCTATTACACTTTACACTTTATCACAGTTATTTTTGTTACAACAATCAATTTTTTCTTCAATTGAATGGAACATCTATGGGCAATTGTGCAGCCCCTTGCTATGCCAACCTGTTCATGCACAAGTTTGAGTTGGACCACATTCTGCACACCACACCTTGGGAGAATCATTTGTTATTGTTCGTCCGTTACATTGACGACATTTTTTTAATTTGGAGAGGTTCCAAGACCACATTGACGGAAGCGATTATGAATCTCAATACCATCAACGATAGGCTGAAGTTTACCTTCCATGTCAGTGACACTCACATAAATTTCTTAGATGTCTCCATCTACATCGTTGATCAACAAATCCAAACTACACTCTACAGGAAGGACACGGACAGAAATAACTTGTTACATTATCTCAGCTTTCATCAGCCATCACTTAAACGTCACTTACCATATTCACAAATTCTCAGGATAAAACGAATCATTTCTGAACCTCAACAACTCACCCAACAAACCTTGGACATGGAACGACGCTTTGTAGAGCGAGGCTATCCATCACAAATTTTTGCAAAAGCCGTTGACAAATCGCTAAACAAACAAAGGAGAACATTGTTGGAAAAACAAACTATATCTGCAGAATCATCCTCAAGAATAGTTATGGTCACAAAATTTTCCACAGAAAGTTTCAATATTAGGAAATCTATTCTCAGGCACTGGCCCCTACTACAAATGGAGTCTGACTTCAATCAGATTTTTTCGGATCAACCTTTGTTTGCCTACGAAAGGAGCAAAAACTTCATGGAGTTATTAAAACCAACAAGCTCCCCACAGTTTTTTTCCGAATACAAGGGCACCATACCTTGCCACAATTGTGGGAACTGTAACAACATCATTACAGGCAACAATATACAGCATCCAACCAAGGGCCACAACATAAAACTCTTTGTTTCAGCGACTTGCGATTCTAAAAACGTTGTCTACATGTTGAAGTGTCCATGTGGCCTGCCCTACATCGGCAAAACTGAAAGAAAAATGAAAACCCGACTAAATGAACACAAAAGCAACATTCGCAATAACAACCCCAAATCCACAGTAGCTGTACACTTCAATGAACACAAACACAATGTCAGCCAATTACGCTTCCTAGTGTGTGAGACAGTTCCATTAAGAGAAGGATGTGACAACAGAAAAAAAAAATTTGATCCAAAGAGAAATCTCTTGGATATACAAAATGAACTCCATGGTACCCCTTGGACTGAATGACCGCCTCGAACTCAGTTGCTTTATTTGACTTTGTATTGATGCCTGCGAGAATGTTCAAATGTTTAAACATTTCATGCCTCATTTTGAATGACACTCAACCTTTTAGTGTTTCATATGCTTATCACTTTTATTTGTTCTTGTTTAACCCATTTCTTTTCATGTGTTAGCCTTTTCTTCCTCAAACCACGGTTTATATTCCTGGATTTTTTATATTCCTGGATCTTTTGTTGTTTTCCTATAACTTTATTGTTCCTGACACAACTTTTTTTCAACTAACACTAGATATTTCAAACCATAAGCCGAATTCACATTTCGTTATTAGTTACTTTGTACCCAGCCATTCTCACGTCATTTGCACACGAACACGTTTTTCTTTCGATTTATCGTTTACCGATTTCCATTACACTCATGGTTTGACATTGTCAAAACTTTAAGCCTATTTTCCTTCTCTAAGATGGCCGCCACACTTTGAGTCCTCTTTCTCTGTTTACTATTTGCGTCCTATACTTAACATAGTTACATGCACAGTAACATTCTTCCGGATCGGAGCATTTTGGAGATGCTCGTCTAACGAGTGAACCGAGGTAACTTCCCCAACTAATTACCCTACCCGACCTTGATGCGTGGTTCTATTTCACTCAATATGTTGCTGTTAGAGTCGGGGATCTCTGGTTGGCGCAAGGTTGCCCTTGTGTCAAGCAGGAACCCTCTCCTCCACGTCAGGGCGCAGGATAACCCCTCGCGAATGACCCTTGCTCACCCTCTAGGTGCGTGGCGTGAGCAGCCAAGGCGATTCCTCAGGCGTTGTTGGTTAAGCACTTACAATCATACACACAGTAAATACATCAATCCCCCCAGAAACGGACACCAGACTTGGATATATATAAAAATACGATTCTTTATGTAAAAATAAGGTATATATATCTCAGCAGACTTATCACAAGACCAATAACGTTTTCGCTATGCCACCAGGTTGTAAAGCGGGCAAATGTTCGTTGTTCGTAGCTTCAAATGGATACTTTGTAGTTCTCTTGCAAATGTTACTTGTGGTTCCAGTACTCCCAGAGATCGACTCCTGCGAACGGGGAAATAAGGCGTTGCCGGCCCCGAGCCCGATGCTGGAACTTCTTTCGTGATGTGGAGAGTCAGCACAGGTCGGTGCGACTCTCAGCTTGGGAAGTGTTCTTGGGTCCTCAATCAGCAGGTGTGGGCAAGTAGGCAGGCGCGGCCAGCGACCCTTTAGCACGGCGGTGCCGGAGGGTCTCCACAGCGGGGGCGGCGCGGCCTGAGATGTCCGGGGAGAGCGAAGCGGGGTCGCAGGGCACGGTCAGTGCAGCTGGATGACCCGGCGTAGATCACAGTCGTCGGACGGTTTCCGGCGGGAGGGGTGATAGCGCGGTCAGCGCGCTCCAGTAGCAGGCGGTGACAGGGATGCAGGCGACCTGGCCCGGGGATAGAGAGCGGCTCTGGACGGAGCGGGGCTCTCACGGGTTTGAGGCAAGCAAGCTTCTGAGTGTCACGGCCCTAGGAGGGGCGATGAGGGGCGCAGTCTCTTTCCAGCGGGATGCACACACGGCTCGAATTGGAGGACGAGCAAAAGCACAGAGAACCCACTGGTCCTGGGGTTCAGTTCAGGGGGCAAGCTCAGATCAAGCCCTTGGAGAATGTTCAAGCACAAAGTAGCAAAGTCTTTTCAGTAAGTCTCTTCCTCTCCTTTCTCAGCAAGGCAAGCAGCAGGCCAGCTCCTCCGGCGTCTTCTTCTCCTTCTAGTCGGGCAGAGGTTCTTTGTGGCAAACAGGATTCTGATTTCTTAGGAGCCAGGCTCCTACTTTTATACCATGATTCTTTTGTTCTTTAGCGCCAGGGGGCCTAGGCCTGGCTCAGTCCAGTTCTGGAGCACTTTGTTATGGTGACTCTGCTCTTTCCTTTCAGCAGCAGGGCAGAGACATCAGCCGCCCCACAGGGGGTGGCGCCGGCTTTGTGGTGGCAGAGCACAGGCCTATTCAAGAGTCAAGGTGTACTCCTCCCACCCATCCAGGTGTCACCCCTCTACCCACCACCTGGCAGCCAACCTGTCTCTGGGGATTCCCCAACCCTGCTCCTTACTGTTGCCAGGCAGAACACATACACACAGCAGAGGCGGACTGAGATGGTCAGGTCAGTAAATACTAACTTTCTAAAAGTAGTATTTACAAACCCAGGATATTAAAATAAACTTGACTACAAGAAGTATTTTATTATTCTGAGTTCAGGCATACTAAACTTGACACTTCTACCATGCTCTCTGAGTCCACTGGGGTCACAGCGTTGGCGTGATCCCGGCAGCCCATTCTGGCCTATGGAGAGCAGGTAGCCTTCAATAGTGAAGAACGGAAATGGCTGTAATTCACTACTAAGACATGCCACACACATCAGGGCATGTCCTACCTTATGCCTACAATGCACCCTGCCCTTGGGCCTACCAGAGGGGTGGCTAATATGTAGGTAAGGGAAGGTTTAGGGACTGGCAAGTGGGGGCACTTGCGCAGTCAGCGCGACGGTCCCGGACCGCGCACAGGGTCTGCGGTGGCAGACCCTAGACACACTTTACAAGGCCGCTTCCGTGGGTGGCGCAACCAGCGCTGCAAGCCCACCAGCAGCATTGGCATTCACAAGCCCTGGCACCCCTGGTGCACTCTACTGGGGACTGACAGTGAATCCAATAAACCAATCATGGACATCAATTACAGGTACACTTTACCTAGGGAGCACTTGCACTGCGGCACGGATTAGCCGTGGCGCAGTGCCCTGAGCGGACAACACCAGCAAAACAATCGAGGCACACCATCAAAAAGTGGAAGGGAAACTCACGCCAAGGTGCCAGGTCTAACACGTGTCCCCTCCAGCTGAAATGTGGGGAGAACTACCCTTGCCCAGGGGGTTCCTCGTCACTAAGGCGGAAATACCTGGACAGACCGTCAGCGTTGGCGTGATCTGTATCAGGACGGTGTTCCACCGTAAAGTCCATACCCTGTAGGGAGATGGACCACCTCAACAGCTTCGGGTTCTCACCCCTCATTTGCATCAACCATCTGAGGGGCCTGTGGTCCGTCTGAACCCGGAAGTGAGACCCAAACAAGTAGGGTCTCAGCTTCTTCAGCGCCCAGACCACAGCAAATGCTTCTCGCTCAATTGCACTCCACCTACTTTCCCGTGGAAGTAACCTCCTACTGATGAAGGCTACGGGTTGGTCCCAGCCCTCCTCAGTCATCTGTGAGAGAACAGCCCCTACACCATGCTCTGAAGCGTCTGTCTGTACTAGGAATTCCTTGGAGAAGTCAGGGGCCAGGAGCACGGGCGCCGTGCACATGGCAGTCTTCAGGGTGTCGAAAGCTTTCTGACAGGTGTCAGTCCAAATCACGTTCCTGGGCTGCTTCTTGGAAGTCAGCTCTGTCAAGGGGGCAACGATCGTTCCATAGCCCTTGACAAACCTCCTGTAGTACCCAGTGAGCCCCAGGAAGGCCCTCACTGCGGTCTGCGTCTTGGGGGGTTCCCAAGCCAGGATGGTCTCGATTTTGGGTTGCAAGGGTGCCACCTTGCCACTCCCCACTTGGTGTCCCAAGTACACCACGGAACCCTGCCCGATCTGGCACTTGCTTGCCTTGATCGTGAGGCTCGCTCGGCGCAGAGCCATCAACACTTCCCAGAGGTGGCGCAGGTGTTCGGGCCAGGTGGCACTGAACACTGCGATGTCATCCAGGTAGGCGGCACTGAACGCATCCAGCCCAACCAGTACCTGGTTGACCAACCTCTGAAAGGTGGCAGGGGCATTCTTCATCCCAAATGGCATGACTCGGAACTGGAAGTGCCCATCTGGTGTAGAGAATGCGGACCTCTCTTTGGCCCCATCGGTCAAGGCGATCTGCCAGTACCCAGACGTTAAATCAAACGTGCTGAGGAACCGGGCAGCCCCCAGCCGATCAATGAGCTCATCAGCTCTGGGGATGGGGTGCGCGTCAGTCTTCGTTACTGAATTGAGTCCTCTGTAGTCTACACAGAACCGGAGTTCAGGTGTGGCTCCCGGCGCAGCAGCTTTGGGGACCAAGACCACGGGGCTGGACCAAGGACTGCTGGAGGACTCAACCACCCCTAGCGCAAGCATTTTGGAGACCTCCTCCTTAATGCAAGCTCTGACCCTGTCAGTTACCCTGTAAGCCTTGTGCTTTACAGGTAAGCTGTCTCCTGTGTCCACATCATGGACGCACCAATCTGTGACACCAGGAACCAGGGAGAATCGGTCGGAAAACTGTCCCAGCAAGTGGCGGCAATCTTCCTGTTGTTCGGGCGTCAGGGTGGGTGAGAGGTTAACTCCATCCACTGACCCATCTTTCTCAGAGGCCACTAAGAGGTCAGGAAGAGGCTCGGTCTCCTCTTCCATTCCATCATCAGTGGCCAGCAGCATGCCCACTTCGGTCCTCTCTAAGTGGGGCTTAAGGCGGTTAACATGTAGGACCCTCAAAGGGTTCCTGGGAGTCTGCATGTCCACCAAGTAGGTGATAGGACTTTTGCGCTCCACAACCTCAAATGGACCTGTCCACTTATCCTGAAGTGCACAAGGCTCCACTGGGGCCAAGACCCACACCTTTTGTCCAGGTTGAAGCTCTACCAGAGTGGCATTCCGGTCGTACCACCGCTTCATCTCCTCCTGGCTGGCTTCCAGATTTGCCTCAGCAAGTTGCCTGAAACGCCGAGTCTGGTTTCGGAAGGCCAGCATGTAACTATATACATTCTGGGGAGGTTTCCTGGGAGATTGCTCCCAGCCTTCCCTTACCAAACTCAGAGGTCCTCTTACCGGGTGACCATACAGAAGCTCAAAGGGGCTGAACCCTAGAGACTTCTGCGGCACCTCTCGGTAAGCGAAGAGCAGGCATGGCAAGAGGACGTCCCACTTACGCCTCATTGGACCGTCCAGGCCCATGATCATGCCTTTGAGGGTTCGGTTGAATCTCTCAACCAACCCATTTCCTTGGGGATGGTAAGGAGTGGTGAACTTGTAAGTTACCCCACACTCCTTCCACAGGGATTTCATATATGTGGATATGAAATTGGTCCCCCTGTCGCTCACCACCTCTAGAGGGAATCCCACTCGGGAGAAAATTCCCATCAGTGCCCGTCCCACCACGGGGGCCGTCACTGTCCTCAGAGGGATGGCTTCAGGGTACCGGGTGGCATGGTCCACCAAGACCAGGATGAACCTGTTGCCCAGGGCTGTCTTGGGATCCAGAGGCCCCACAATATCAATACCCACTCGTTGGAATGGCGTACCGACCACAGGGAAAGGTTGCAGAGGAGCCTTGTGCTTCCCTCCGCTCTTACCACTTGCCTGGCAAGTCTGACAGGTTCTGCAGTAGGAATCTGAATTCTTATGCATTTGGGGCCAGTAAAAGTGGGTGACAAGCCTGTCATAGGTCTTGTCCATCCCCAAATGTCCTGCTAACGGCACATCGTGAGCCAGCCCCAGTAGGAAGGTTCTGAACTTCTGGGGTACCACCAGCACACGGGCTGACCCAGGTTCAGCAGCCTTAGGCTCGGAATACAGGAGGTCACTCTCCCAGTACACGTAGTGTGTTTTGGCCTGAACACCGTTGACCTGGTCTGCAGCCTGCTGCCGCATACTTACGAGAGAAGGGCATTCTTTCTGCTCCCTGCAGAATTCCTCCCTGGAGGGACCTCCTTCTTGCTGCCAATGGGTCAGCTCAGGCAGATCTCCCAGTTCGGCAATCTGTTCCCCGGTAGGCTCCAGAGCATCCCCCTCAGGGTCTACTTCCTCTTGGGCCGTGGGAACTTCGGGGGCCGGTTTCCCGCGCCTCCTGCGCCTTCTCCCTAAGGCCGGTTCCTGGACCTCTCCCTCAGGCTCCAGGACCCTCTCAACACCCCTACTGGCTGCCATGGACCGGGTGGTCACGCACGCCCAGTCGGGTAGACCCACCATCCTCAGATGCGTGGTCTTCTCCACCTTTTCCCAAGGGGAACTCTCCAGGTCGTTCCCTAGCAGACAGTCTACAGGCATGTCAGTTCTCACAGCGACTTGTAGAGTACCAGAGACCTCCCCCCACTCAAAGGGAACTTGAGCCATTGGACAACGACTCTCTACGTTGTCAGCATTGACAACCCTACAGTAGGCATTGGGTACAATTTGCTCTTGAGACACCAGGTGTTGCCTCACCGAGGTCACGCTGGCTCCTGTATCTCTAAGAGCCTCAACCTTCTTTCCATTGATGGTCACTACTTGCCCATATTTCTTAGTGTTAGAGGGCAGGTAGGTTACAGGGACCATCTCACTGTCTCCTAGCGAGACTAGGGTCATCTGCCCGGGACCCCCACCCTCCTGGACTGCTACCTCCTCCCCAAAGTTAACACTAGCTACTTGCCGGGGTGGAGCACCAGTGGGTGCGATCTTACCAAACAGGCGACACTTAGGATCAGAGGCAATGTGACCCGGGTCACCACACCTATAACAATTGAAGGGCCCCTTTGGAACAGGTCTACCTGTCGGGGCCCCGTTCTGCTGCGGGGGTGGGGGAGGCTGAGAACCCTTCTGCTGGTTCCCTTGGGAATTACTTTGGGGGCCTTTTTGGAACCCCTTCTGTTTACCCTTGTCCCCCCCACTCTTCTGCTGGGGACCCTGCCCACCTTTGGCGGAGTCTCCCACTTGACCCTTGTGGACCCTGGTGCTGAGTCAGCGGTCCGCCTCCTCAGCAAGCTTCCTCGGGTTGGACAGCTTGCTATCTATCAGGTGCTGGCGTAGCTCAGGAAAACATTGACTGGACAAGTGCTCCCATGCAATTAAATCAAGCAGCCCTTGATAATCATTCACTTTGCTACCCTTCACCCAACCATCCAGCGCTCTGCAGAAAAAGGTCACATATTCCACATACGTACTCTCAGGGATCTTCTTGGTCTCCCTGAACCTCTGTCTATATAGCTCAGGAGTTAACCCATACCTGGTCATTAAAGCTTCCTTCATATGGGGGTATGAGGTCTGGACTTCTAAGGGCAAATCTAACAGTGTGTCCCGCCCTTCCGCAAGGAACCTTCCCCACAACCCCGCTCCCCAGTCTTTCTCAGGGACCCGGTGTGAGGACATGGCCACCTCGTAGGCTCTAAACCACTGCCCTATGTCATCCTTTCTAAAATACTCCTTTACTACATCTTTGGGGATGTACACCTTGGACTCTACCTGCGCTGGTGGAGCGCTGCCACCAGAAGGAGCGGTGTCCAAACTTTTCGCCTTCAGCTCCAACTCCTTCAATCTTATATCATGATCCATTTGGCGTTGTTGTGCCTCCAGGGCCAACTTCTGCTTTTCCATTTCCATTTGTCCGGCCAACTTTGCCATCTCCATTGCATGCGCCCTGTCGGCTGCCCTGTCTGCCAGCTCCTCTGGCGACCGGACTCTGCTGGGCTCCTCAAGATTGTCGGGTGGAACGATGTCCCCCGCATTCCGTGGGTCTCGTGACTCCTTCCAGGCTCTCAGCGCCTTGAGGTACTGGTTCTTCTTCCTGAATCCAGCATGGGGAACTCTGAATTTTACACTGTAGCCTTTCAATTGCTCCGTTGTGTAACCTTCCAGTCTCTCCCAATCCACCTCATCTATTCCAGAAATCACAGAGAGCGCTCTTCCAGCAGAGAGCGAGCCAGGCATGGTTGCAGTAATGGCAGATGTCTCAACAAAGTTCAACAATTAAAAACCTGTGGCTGCGTTATTTGGTCGGCTCTCACTATCTGGTGATTAATAATTCACTGTATGCAAATTACAAGTGCAAATCCGAAATCCCACCGCTGCCACCAATGTTAGAGTCGGGGATCTCTGGTTGGCGCAAGGTTGCCCTTGTGTCAAGCAGGAACCCTCTCCTCCACGTCAGGGCGCAGGATAACCCCTCGCGAATGACCCTTGCTCACCCTCTAGGTGCGTGGCGTGAGCAGCCAAGGCGATTCCTCAGGCGTTGTTGGTTAAGCACTTACAATCATACACACAGTAAATACATCAATCCCCCCAGAAACGGACACCAGACTTGGATATATATAAAAATACGATTCTTTATGTAAAAATAAGGTATATATATCTCAGCAGACTTATCACAAGACCAATAACGTTTTCGCTATGCCACCAGGTTGTAAAGCGGGCAAATGTTCGTTGTTCGTAGCTTCAAATGGATACTTTGTAGTTCTCTTGCAAATGTTACTTGTGGTTCCAGTACTCCCAGAGATCGACTCCTGCGAACGGGGAAATAAGGCGTTGCGGGCCCCGAGCCCGATGCTGGAACTTCTTTCGTGATGTGGAGAGTCAGCACAGGTCGGTGCGACTCTCAGCTTGGGAAGTGTTCTTGGGTCCTCAATCAGCAGGTGTGGGCAAGTAGGCAGGCGCGGCCAGCGACCCTTTAGCACGGCGGTGCCGGAGGGTCTCCACAGCGGGGGCGGCGCGGCCTGAGATGTCCGGGGAGAGCGAAGCGGGGTCGCAGGGCACGGTCAGTGCAGCTGGATGACCCGGCGTAGATCACAGTCGTCGGACGGTTTCCGGCGGGAGGGGTGATAGCGCGGTCAGCGCGCTCCAGTAGCAGGCGGTGACAGGGATGCAGGCGACCTGGCCCGGGGATAGAGAGCGGCTCTGGACGGAGCGGGGCTCTCACGGGTTTGAGGCAAGCAAGCTTCTGAGTGTCACGGCCCTAGGAGGGGCGATGAGGGGCGCAGTCTCTTTCCAGCGGGATGCACACACGGCTCGAATTGGAGGACGAGCAAAAGCACAGAGAACCCACTGGTCCTGGGGTTCAGTTCAGGGGGCAAGCTCAGATCAAGCCCTTGGAGAATGTTCAAGCACAAAGTAGCAAAGTCTTTTCAGTAAGTCTCTTCCTCTCCTTTCTCAGCAAGGCAAGCAGCAGGCCAGCTCCTCCGGCGTCTTCTTCTCCTTCTAGTCGGGCAGAGGTTCTTTGTGGTAAACAGGATTCTGATTTCTTAGGAGCCAGGCTCCTACTTTTATACCATGATTCTTTTGTTCTTTAGCGCCAGGGGGCCTAGGCCTGGCTCAGTCCAGTTCTGGAGCACTTTGTTATGGTGACTCTGCTCTTTCCTTTCAGCAGCAGGGCAGAGACATCAGCCGCCCCACAGGGGGTGGCGCCGGCTTTGTGGTGGCAGAGCACAGGCCTATTCAAGAGTCAAGGTGTACTCCTCCCACCCATCCAGGTGTCACCCCTCTACCCACCACCTGGCAGCCAACCTGTCTCTGGGGATTCCCCAACCCTGCTCCTTACTGTTGCCAGGCAGAACACATACACACAGCAGAGGCGGACTGAGATGGTCAGGTCAGTAAATACTAACTTTCTAAAAGTAGTATTTACAAACCCAGGATATTAAAATAAACTTGACTACAAGAAGTATTTTATTATTCTGAGTTCAGGCATACTAAACTTGACACTTCTACCATGCTCTCTGAGTCCACTGGGGTCACAGCGTTGGCGTGATCCCGGCAGCCCATTCTGGCCTATGGAGAGCAGGTAGCCTTCAATAGTGAAGAACGGAAATGGCTGTAATTCACTACTAAGACATGCCACACACATCAGGGCATGTCCTACCTTATGCCTACAATGCACCCTGCCCTTGGGCCTACCAGAGGGGTGGCTAATATGTAGGTAAGGGAAGGTTTAGGGACTGGCAAGTGGGGGCACTTGCGCAGTCAGCGCGACGGTCCCGGACCGCGCACAGGGTCTGCGGTGGCAGACCCTAGACACACTTTACAAGGCCGCTTCCGTGGGTGGCGCAACCAGCGCTGCAAGCCCACCAGCAGCATTGGCATTCACAAGCCCTGGCACCCCTGGTGCACTCTACTGGGGACTGACAGTGAATCCAATAAACCAATCATGGACATCAATTACAGGTACACTTTACCTAGGGAGCACTTGCACTGCGGCACGGATTAGCCGTGGCGCAGTGCCCTGAGCGGACAACACCAGCAAAACAATCGAGGCACACCATCAAAAAGTGGAAGGGAAACTCACGCCAAGGTGCCAGGTCTAACAGTTGCCATCACTGTGTTTCATTCCGGCGCACTCTTGACACGCGTTAAATTGAATACAGCGGGTAGTTTGGGCTTAACGTTACACGTTTGGTGATTACCGTGTTTTATTCCGGCGCACTCTTGACACGCGTTAAATTGAACACAGCGGGTAGTTTGGGCTTAACGTTACACGTTTGGTGATTCCTCTCAATCACGTTCCTTCATCTTTTGTTACGCACTCTCTTTTTGTTTGGTATCCCGGACGGGATATATCACATATTTAGTTGCACATGGTTCTAGGTCAAAAACTGTTGCTTCTTTTTGTTTTTATTTATTGAATCATGAAATCCTCTGAGGGGACATGCTACATTATCTCCTATTTCTGTTTATAGGATTCCTCCTGATGAAGGGTTCCAACCCGAAATGCATTGAGGATATCCGTTGGTACCGTTGTTGATACAACATGTGAAATTTGTTATACAGTACAAAGAATTTCTTATCATGAATAAATGAACTTTGATTCAACTTTCGTTTGAGAAAACTTGGTAACTTTGTTACCCTATAGCGCTGTGACACCACCCTGGATGGGACAGTGCAATTATCATTATTTACCGACCTTGGTTTAGGGGTCGCTCCTCTTGCAGCACGCCACTACCTGTGAAGATTTAACTACATTCAGAGATAAAACCGGTGTGCGTGATATCTCAACTTCTGAACATAGAAATGTGTGCACATAAAACCCTGTCTTCAACGGGCGCTAGGTGGCGCTAGCCAAGATGGCCGCACCGCGGTGAGGCTCCTGGATGATGGACCCCTCACATCCGCCTGGCATCCGTTCTAGCTGTCCTGGTTGCGCTCTGCCGACTGTCGCCTGGTGCTGGGCTGCTACCCTACCCTTGCTGCAAATTCTGGCTGGTTTGGGGCCGTGGTGACCGAGATAAGCTGCCCGAGAGCGGCGCCGCTGAATGGGACGCGCCCGGCTGGTTCCTCGCCCGGCGGTGCCTTTTACTAGCGCCCGCGGCGCAGCACGAGGAGTAAAGGCCGCAAAACTGCCGGCGGCTGGCCTGTGGTTGGAGGCGCCGGCGACGTGGAGCCGGTGCCCGTCTTCAGCCTCGGGTGAGTTGGGGGGGGCGGCGGAGGCTGAGCGCCCCCCCGGAGTTGACACGGGGTGCTCCCCAGGTTATCAGCGGTGGAGCCCTGTCCGGCGGGCAGATCGGCCCGAGCTGTAGAGACCCACCTGAGGCGACCGCTCCCTCCCTGCGCTGCAGCCCACGGACCGGCGCCGCCTGCGAAGCGGCTTCCCACTGGCCTCCCCGCCCTCCAGCCCCGGGAGCCCGACGGGGGATCCGCTGTTGGGGGGATCCCCGAGGTGACGCTGTCTTGCTGGACCCTGGGGCCGGCCTCCAAGCGTGAGGCCACGACATCAGCCTGCCACCCACGGCGACGGCCTGTGAGAGACGCTGTGCTAGACTGCTCTTGCCCTACGCCAGTGCCTGAGAGGTAGTGCCCCCCCCATCTTTGCTCCCTGCGCTTCTGGCCCGGCGGGGTCACCTACGGCGCTGTGACCCTTGCGCCCGGGGGGGTTCAGCTGCTAGACGCCCGACGGGAGACTTGCTGCTGGGGTGATCCCCGAGGTGACGCAGTCCCGCCGAGCCCTGGGGACAGCTTCCACGCGCGGAGCGGCGCCATCAACCTGACATCCTCAGCGGCGGCTTGTGGGAGAAGCCGCGCCGGACTGCTCCTGCTCTGCGCCAGTGCCTGGACTGTGTTGCCGGCGGCGGGGGCCCCCCCTTCTTGCTCCTTGGACATCTGGCCCGGCGCGGTCACCCACGGCGCTGTGTTTGGGCTAACGGGGGCGCCCTCTGACCCCTGCGCCGGGGGGAGACCGGCTGCAGGCCTTGAGCCGGGGGGGCTGCGGTGCTCCCCCATCGACTGGGTCGGTCCTGCGGACTGGGGCGGGAGGCGGCGACTCAGCGGCCCGTGTGCTGCGACTCGGCTGGTGGCCAATCGGGCGCTGCCCACAGTGAGGGGCCTGCAACGGGGCGGTGGCGACTTGGCCCGGATCCAGCGGGTAAAGCCCGGGACGCATTCGGTGCCCCCCATCGACGGGGACAGGACGTGCTCCCTGGGCCCACCATGGGCAAGGAAAAAGGCCCCAGGCCGCCGGCGGCGTCCCATCAGACGAAGATTGACCGCTTTGCGAGCTCGGAGCTGCCGGGCGCGGGCGGGGGGGAGGCGCCGACCCAGTATAAGGACTTGGCTACCATCCTCCAGGCCATCGATGCCTCTCGCACCTCTTTGGAGGGGATGGTTGGGGAAGTGAAGGTAGACGTTACTCTCCTGCGGCAAGACCTCCGCAATGCCACGGCCCGCATCATGGAAACAGAATCCCAGATCTCCACGGCGGAGGATGACATTCGCCTCCTACAGGACCAGGTACGGGAGCTCACGACCCACTCCAAAGAACTGCATAGACGGGCGGAGGATGCCGAAAATCGCGCCCGCCGCAACAACCTTCGCCTGGTGGGCTTTCCGGAGGGGATCGAGTGAGGCCGAGCGGACGACTTCCTGGAAGCATGGTTTAAGTCCTGGATGCCGGCGGCCGGCTTGTCTACCTGGTTCGTGGTGGAGAGGGCGCACCAGTCGCTGGCGGCCAAGCCTCCGGTGGGAGCCCCCCCGCGCCCCTTTATTCTTCGGATCCTCAATTTTAGGGATCGAGACGCTATCCTGCGGGAGTTGCGGGTGAGCGGCCCTTTGACTTTTAAGAATCACACCATCATGATCTTCCCGGACTACACCCGGGAGGTCCAGGAACAACGCCGCTCCTACACGGAAGTTAAGCAAAAGCTGCGCTCCCTGGGCCTCCAGTTCCAGCTCCAGTTCCCGGCCCGCCTGCGCATCGTCTTCCAGGGTAAGACACTGTTCTTCGACAGTCCCAGGGCAGCCTGGGCCTGGCTTACCGAGGAACGACCTCTGCGCCAGCCCGGTGTGTCGGCCACTGCTGGGCCCCGGGACCACGGCGCAGGAAGCGCACGCGCTCCCGGCAGCGACGTGGCGCAGCGGTGGTCAAGACCCGGTCCGCGAGCGTCTCTGGCGGACTGGTGAGGGACTCCTCTGTCTCATCCGGTGCCTCCTCTCAAGCGGCTGGGGGGTCCCGGCACAGACTGTCGCCTGGGCCGGATGGGTCTCTTACCCCTCTTAACGCACACATCGACCTGTCAGACCTTTCCCGCAGCCCCGCTATATGACTTTCTGTTTGTTTCCCATATTCAGGGGGGGGCGGCGACCTTGCCCGGTGGCGGGGGTGGGGGGCTCTGCAGTCTCGCACTCCCCAGTAGCAGCCTAGGACAAGACATTGGAATCCGTACTCCAGGAGGGGTCCACCACGCTCTTTATACCCGAGCGACCAAGCTTGGGGTCTTGTGACTGTTGGTTCAGTTCGGGCGACAGATGCTTCCGTTCTCGAAGTGTAGGGTGGGGGGTTGGGGTTTGGGGGTTGTTGGTTGTTCCTCCTTGTGAGAATGTTCTCTTTGGTTTGGGTTTGTTTTTCACTGAGCCTCTCATGCAGCACCACACCGCGCGTGTCGTCTCGCCACGTCATGCAGCCACGCATGCGCGCTCCACCGTCGCTCACCTTCTGCCGCCGTCCGCTACCTTCCCCTAACGTGAGATCTGTGGTCCCCCGGGGCCCACGTGCTCCTTGCCCTCTCTTACATGCACCCGTGTCATGGGGTGCCTCCCCGGCGTCCCCTGGCTGTCTCGTCCTCGGTGCGCTCCGTTCCCGCCGCCGTCATGGATGACCTAGCTCCCAAAGCCCAGGTGCGCATCCTGTCCTGGAATGTGAACGGCTTGCTAGACAGGCTTAAGCGCACCGCCGTCCTTAAATATGCCCAGCGCGCGGGAGCGGACGTGCTCCTACTTCAGGAAACCCATCTGCTCGGCGAGAAATGTCCCTTTCTGGCGCGCTTCGGGTATGACCGGGTGTGGCATTCCGGGTTCTCGCGGGGGGTCGCCGTCCTGATGCGCCGTTCACTCCCTTTTGTGTCGGCTCGGGTGATACATGACCCCCACGGGAGGGGGATCACCGTTAGCGGCATGCTTGAGGGCCGGCCACTCCACCTCTTGTCGCTTTACGCGCCGCCCTCCGGGCTGTCTCCAACATTATCTCAGGTCGCGTCCTGGCTGGCGACTCTTCCGCCGGGCACTTTTGTTCTTGGGGGAGACTTCAATGCCGTTTCTGCCCCACAGCTCGACTCCTCGGGTCCGGTCTCAGACTCCCGCGCCGTGCGGGTGAAGCAGCTGGCGGGTTGGGCGGAGGCACAGGGCCTGTGCGACGTATGGCGGATCTGGCACCCGCACGCGCAGCAATATACTCACACGTCGGCCGCACATCACACCCACGCACGCATTGACGCAATTTTTGTCCCCCCCGCCGATTGTGTAGGCATCCAGGACATTCGCATCCTCCCTAGGAGGATATCTGATCCATCTCCGCTCCTGCTAGGCCTGGGCCCCCCGCCCCGCGCGGCCCGCCAGATGTGGCGCTTTAACGCATGGTTCCTCCAGGAGGTGGGGTCCGCATTGGCGCATTACTTTGGTGATAATGACGGGTCGGTCTCCTCGGTGGGTACCCTTTGGGAGGCTTGTAAGGCCACAGTTAGGGGAGCCGCAAAGGCACATGTGGTAAAGCATCGCCAGACGCAGTTGCAGCAGCTCACTGTCTGTGAGGCCCGTGCGCTGCGCCTCGAACAAACTATTTCCGACTCTGGTGATCCGGCCGAGACCCGGCAGCTGCGACTCCTGCGTGAGGAGATTCGCCAACAGTCGCTTGACGCAGCCAAGCTCCTCTGGCAATCCTCAGTGGCGAGGGTATACGGATGGGGCGATAAGAATGGTGCACTTCTGCATCGGTTGGCCACTTACCCCAGGGCGTCGCGCATCATCCCGGCGGTGACCGACTCCGATGGCACGCTCCAGTCTTCATCCGTGGCTATAGCAGATGCCTTTGCTCAGTACTACTCCCAGCTGTACCAAGCCCGGGCGTCGGACCTGTCCCTGGCCTCCCTGCTTGCCGCTAGTGACGTACGACTTCCCCGACTTCGGTCGGGTGACTGGGAGAGTCTGGAGGTGCCCATTTCTCCTGAGGAGATCGGGGACGCGATAGGGCGCACGTCCGCCGGGAAGACCCCGGGCCCGGACGGCTTCCCCCAGGAGTTTTATGCCACCTACAGGGACCATCTGGTCCCACGGTTGGGTGCCCTCTATGCGGAAGTGGTCAAAAGAGGCTCCTTCCCTCCGGAGGCTGACATAGCCACGATTGTGGTTCTGCCCAAGTCCACACCGCTGCCCAATGACAGGTCGGCCTATCGACCTATCTCTCTTATCAACACCGATATCAAGCTTTACGCAGCGGTCCTGGCCCAGCGGCTCCGGCCCTTTTTGTCGTGCTTGGTGCACCCGGACCAGTGCGGCTTCATGCCGGACCGAGGCACTCGCCACTGTCTCCGTCGCCTTCATGTGGCCTTGGCGCATCGTCATCGCATATCTCCTTATCTCACCCTCCTGCTTGCCGATTTTGAGAAAGCCTTCGACTCGGTGGGGTGGCCCTACCTGTTCGATGTCCTGACTCACATGGGTTTCGGCCCCAAGTTTGTTGCAATGGTACGGGTCCTTTATGCGCGTCCCCGCGCGTGGGTGTTGGTTAACGGGGCACTGTCGAGACCGTTTCGGATCGGCCGGGGTACGCGGCAGGGGTGTCCACTCTCGCCCCTCCTCTTTGCGCTTGCCATGGAGCCCCTTGCTGCCCTGATCCGAGCGGACCCGCTCATTCGGGGCTGGGAATGGCCGGGCCTCGAGGCAGACAAAATCGCCCTCTACGTCGATGACGTCCTATTGTACCTTGGTGACCTGGCGCGCTCGGGCCCCCATGCACTCCACATCTTGGGCCGCTTTGCTCGCGCTTCTGGCCTCCACCTGAACTCACGCAAATCGGTCCTTGTGCCTCTGCACCCCTCCCGGGAGTGTTTTGACTGGCAGGACACTATTCCCCTCCGCCGGTTGTCCTTTAAATACCTGGGCATCTGGGTCTCCATTCTCCCGGAATTGAGCTGGGCACTCAACGTGACCCCCTGGTCAAGAAAGCCAAAGCGGATCTGGCGTGCTGGCAATCCCTCCCGCTCAATCCGCTGGGGAGGGTGGTGCTCTACAAGATGATGATTCTCCCTCGGTTCCTTTATGTATTGCAAAACACGCCTGTGTCCTTTCCAAGGCCGTGGTTTCGCAAACTGGATGGGATGGCCACCAGATTTCTCTGGGGTGGTGGGAGGCCACGGTTGGCCCTGTCCATATGTCGCCTGCCCACCTTTGATGGGGTGCTAGGCATGACCAACCTTTATCTTTACTACCTGGCCACCCGCCTCCTGGTCCTTCATGATTGGTTTGGGGGAGGATGGTCTGATCCGGCCTACAGAGTGGAATTGGAAGACCTGGGTTTCTCCAGTATTCAGGATCGCATGTACGGCGCCCCCATCCCCACCTCCTGCCCAGACATCACCAAGGCGATATTCCTGGCTTGGCGAGCGGCGCTCCGCCACACCCGGTGGACTGGGAAGCTGACTCGCGCTACCCCCCTCTGGCACGGGACATGGTTACGGGACGTTGCGGGGCTGGAGGGCTTTAAGTCATGGGATTTGCTCGGC
The DNA here is from genome assembly GCF_964204655.1 of Triturus cristatus. Classification (NCBI taxonomy): domain Eukaryota; kingdom Metazoa; phylum Chordata; class Amphibia; order Caudata; family Salamandridae; genus Triturus; species Triturus cristatus. The sequence continues at coordinate 970,700,587 of NC_140582.1, forward strand.
ATCTCCCAGCTGGGAGATGTTTGGCGAGGGGGACGCATGTGCTCGTACTCGGAACTGCAGGCGCGCTTCTCCCTCCATTCATCTCAATTTTATCGGTACCTCCAACTGCGACACGCTATACACACATACACCCCACTGGACATTAGGCTGCCGTACCACAGCCCCCCGGAGGCTGAGGTTGTGCTGGGTAACCTGGGGAGGGGGGGTATATCCAGGATATATCGCTCTCTCATTAACAATACCCCCGCCCCCCGGGAAGGGCTGAAGGAGCGATGGGAGGAGTGGGTGGGTCCTCTGGACGAGAGCGATTGGCGGGGATGCCCTTATGGCCCCCAGGCTGGTGACGGCCTCCGCCAAACTGAGGCTTATTCAAATTTACTACCTCCACACGGCTTACCTCACGCCGGCCCGCCTGTGCCGTGCGGGCCTCTCAACCGATGCAGCCTGCCCCCGCTGTGGCTTTGACCCGGCCGACTTCATCCACATGGTGTGGTCTTGCCCGGAGCTGGGGGCATACTGGAGGGGCATAGAAGCCGACCTCACGGAGGTCTTGGGGTGGGAAGTGCCCCATGACCCTAAACACACCCTACTGGGCATCACTGACGGCCTAGATTGCACGCGAGCTGAGAAACTGTTTCTCATAACAGCGTTAATGGTGGCAAAAAGGGATATTGCAGCGGCCTGGAAACAACCACAACCGCCTAGTTTGGCCAAGTGGAGCACCGGGGTGGACTGGTGTGCGGCACAGGAGCGGACTTTATACCAGGCGCGGGGCTGTCACACAAAGTATCGAAGGGTCTGGGGGAAGTGGTTAGGCAATGTATTATAAACATGTGGTCCGGGGAGGGAGGGCGGGAGGGGGGGGTGTTCGGGAGGGGGGCGGAGGGGTGGTGCGCTCTCAGGTGGTGCTATTGTATGTTGACAGTTCGACAGGCTCACTGTTTTTCTGTTGTATCAAGTAAACTAATGAAAACTTGTTTATCAAAAAAAAAAACCCTGTCTTCACTACACCCTCCTTTGATCGGACCTCAAACAGAATAGGAAAGCAATGTAGGAACGCAGAGTTCAAGTTCGAGTGAGACAGAACCAAGTTCATATATTGCCAATCCGTATAATTGGTAGTGAAAGTTCGAAAAATTTGTTGGGGAAAAAATAAAAAAATTAAAACATCTCTCAGGGGCATTACACAGCCCAGTCAGGAGTAAAAAAATAAAAAGTAAAAATATTAGAGTTAGTACGTGAGGAAGATGGAGAACTGCCAATTTAATCCATCAACGTGTAGGCACAGTATGTTGCAACAGCCTCCAAAAGGAAGTCATTGTAGCCGTCAGTAAATGATTCCGCCATCCAGTCAAATAAAGTAATTGAACATACATGTTCCTCAAAAACCGGAGCTTCTAACACCATCAGAGGACAACTTGCGTGTTCTTCAATATAACTTCGTGCCAGGAAGTCATGGGCTGCAGGATATATATCCCAATTCCCTAGGATTCTGTGCGTAGCTCCACAGGCCATAATCCCGATACCAGAACAGTCCAACTCATGAGCCACTAAGGAACTCATTAGTCGATCATAATCCGGGGCAGGAGACGCAGTGTTCAACAGGCACAAATCCAGAGCCCATTCGAATGGACAATCTAGGCAATGGAAAACAGGTTGCACGCAAGGAAAGTATGAGAACCGGAAGGACAATCCATAGGCTACGCTCAAATTGGCCAGGGGTAGTGTTCCATGGTATTCAAGCATCCGGGTGCGCAGTCGGAGCAGCCGGAGGTAGCTGTCGTGTTGCACAGATGGTGCAGCCATTGCGGAGCAAACAAATCAACAGCAGCACACCAGCAGTCAAGGCAAGGATTAACGGAAGCCCGCCGAAGACGCTGTAAAAAATAGAATGAAAAAATGCCGGTATCACACCAAATATTGTTTGGAACGAGGTCACAAGGCCGGAGCCCTCACCTTTGAAATAATGTGCAAAGCCAGTTGTTGACGAGGCATTGAATATAGTGTGAATCAGAGCACCGAAATAAAGGGGGAGACCAGTATTTAAAAGAGCGTGCACCTCGGTGCGGGTGTTTGCTACGTGAAGGACAAATGTTTCACAAGAGGAAGTCAGGGCGACTTCTTTTTGAGACAATAGAGCCCTTACTCTGCTCATCTTGGTGAACTCTGCCTTCAAGGTTGGTATGGAAGGCCAGATGGATATATCCAGTCTCCCATGCGGGGGCAGGAAAAGGACATTCTTACAACAGACTACTCGTTGTGAGACAGTTACAATGTACGGAATCCTATTAGCATCCCGCAGCACGCCTCATTATTTAAAAGCAAATAACTACCGTTAGCTAATAAAGTGAAAGTTGGTGTAATCGCTGGCACAGGATTTCCCTTCAGAATGCAAGCTAAATTCGGTGCGTGAACGTTACATGTGCCATGCAATTGGATGTTCCTACAAACTACTGAGGGATCAGGTGTGGAAGTGCAATCCTCTCCTCTCAAATAAACTTCTTTACCTTCTCTCATGCACTTGTATGTAAATGGGAGTGACCAAACTTCATGTAGGAAAGCGGTACCCAGTGGTTCGTATCTGCCTAAGGCATAGTGCTTCATACATGAACTGAACTTAAACAATGGAAAAGGTAGAGTGATTAATCCATGGATAAGCCACACAGCTGAGTTTGATTCGGCCACAGAGAATGGTAAAGATTCCAACTTTTCAATATGCAATAATGAATATGTCGCATCCTTCATGGACATGAACTGTTGTTTATCAGTCCGATTAAATGGCAGGAATAATGATGATGTATTCATGTAGTTCCAGGGAACTTTCCCAGCCTTCAATTTTTGTAAAGTCCATGCAAACTGCATTATAGAAAGCAATTGATTTTGACCATGGTATAAAACAGACATATCACCCAGTACAATATCCACAACAGATGAAACAATATTATCTAATGTGTAAATTCTGGAAGAAAGGGTGTTGATGCTATTATCAATTACAGCAAGCACCTTTTCCAAATTTGCTTGATCGATTGCTCTTAATCTAGATGCATCCTCAATTTGAGATAATTTCCAAACTCCGTTGTAAACAGCATACACCCATCTTTTTGACCTGTGACCCACAGGGCCCTTAACGAACAAGTTACTTACCTTCGGTAACGATGTATCTGTAAGAAACATTAGTTAGTTGGATTCCTCACCTTAGAATATCCCCAGGCGTCAGGCTGGATCCGGAAAGATTTTTGTAGCAATACCCCTTGCGCGTCGCTAGGCGTCGTCTGCGGCTCCGCGTCCGTCGTTGGCGTCGTGCGCCGGAATGACGTCGTCGGAGTACTTAGACGCCGCCCTCGCGCTCTGACGTCAGTTCTTGTACATAGCTTTCCGCGCCAGGAATGCAGAGCCATGCAAGAGACCGACACTGGTGCCAAAAAGTCTAGGGCCCTGAACAGTATGACCTTAACCCTAGATTTCGGTTCGCAGAGCGGGGCGGATGGGTGGGTCGGTGAGGAATCTAACTAACTAATGTTTCTTACAGATACATCGTTACCGAAGGTAAGTAACTTGTTCATCTGAAAGAAACACGTTAGTTAGATTCCTCACCTTAGAATAGATACCCCAGCAATACCAACCCCAGTGGAGGGTCTGCGAACCAAGATCACACCAGAAAGTCCTGGAGAACAGAACGGCCAAAGAAGCCATCTCTCCGGACTTGGCTGTCCAGGCAATAGTGCTTGGTGAACGTGTGCAGTGAGGCCCATGTCGCCGCCTGACAGATGTCCTGCAAGGGAACTCCCCGTCCCAGGGCAGTAGTCGGCGCCGTTGCCCGGGTGGAATGGGCTCTCAGCCCAACAGGAGGGTCCTTTTTCGCCGAGGAGTAACAAACTTTTATACACAAGATGACCCACCGTGAGATGGTCCATTTATGTACGGCTCTCCCTTTCTTAGCACCTACGTATCCAACAAAAAGTTGGTCGTCCACCCGGAACTGTCTGGTGCGGTCCAAATAAAAGGACAGCACACGTTTGGGGTCCAGACGGTGGAGCCTCTCTTCCTCTTTCGAAGGATGCGGAGGCGGAAAGAAGGTGGGCAAAGTGACTGATTGCCCGATGTTAAAGGGGGGTCACCACTTTCGGAAGAAAAGAAGGACGAGTCCGGAGGACAACCTTGTCCGGATGAACAGAAAGAAAGGGAGGCTTAGATGACAGAGCCTGGAGCTCACTCACTCGTCTAGCCGAGGTGATAGCTACCAGGAAAGCAGTCTTAAGAGTCAGAAGACGAAGTGGACAATTGTGAAGGGGCTCAAAGGGAGCGCACATCAGAAAGGTCAAGACAAGATTCAAATCCCACTGAGGCATTACGAAGGGGACAGGAGGAAACATGTGAGTAATGCCTTTAAGAAAACGCGAAACAATAGGGGACTTGAAAAGAGAAGGCTGATCAGGAAGCCGTAAGAAAGCAGAGATTGCAGAAAGATAACCTTTCAAGGTGCCCAGAGCAGAGCCCTGCTGGGCCAAAGAAAGAAGAAAGAGTAGAACCTCAGAAAGAGGGGCGGAAAGGGGATCCACAGCCTTTGCTGTGCACCATGCCACAAATTTGTTCCACCTGCAGGCGTATACCGATTTTGTGGAGGGACGCCTGGCTGCCAGAATCACATCACAGACTTCAGGAGGCAAGTCAAATGGCATCAACTGTTGCCGCTCAATCTCCACGCATGGAGGTGGAGACTGGACAGGTTCGGATGGAGGACCGTCCCCTGCTGCTGCGACAGAAGGTCCTCCTGAAGAAGCAGTTGTATCGGAGGATCGATTGACATACTGAGTAGCTCGGGATACCAGTACCTTCGTGCCCAATCCGGAGCCACTAAGATGACTTGGGCCCGGTCGCGCCTGATCTTCATCAGCACTCTGGGCAGAAGTGGTATAGGCGGAAAGGCGTACAACAGATCGCAACTCCACTCGCGACGAAAAGCGTCTCCGAGCGAGTGCCGCCTTGGAAATTCCAATGCGCAGAACTGCTGACATTGCGCGTTCTCTTCGGTGGCGAATAGATCTAACCAAGGCTCTCCCCACTGCAGAAAGAGACCTTGCGCAACGTCCGAGTTCAGACGCCATTCGTGATCCATCATGCACCGGCGGCTGAGTTCGTCTGCTCTGGCGTTCAGAGAGCCCGCCAGATGTTGAACCACCAGGATGATGCCCTGGTGTTCCAGCCATGTCCAGAGGCGCAGAGCCTCCTGACAAAGGGTCCACGACCCCACCCCGCCCTGTTTGTTGCAATACCACATGGCGGTGGTGTTGTCCGTGAACACCTGCACGACACTTCCCCGGACAGAGGGAAGGAAGGCTTTCAGTGCAAGCCGGATCGCTCTCAGCTCCAACAAGTTGATATGGAGTTGAGACTCCGCCGGAGACCAGAGGCCTCTGATCTCCGCCTCTCCCATATGGCCCCCCATCCCAGGAGGGGCGCGTCCATCACTACTACGTGCTCCGGTTGGGGTAGGGAGAGGCATCTGCCCCTGACCCAATCGCGGTCCGTGAGCCACCACTGCAACTGTTTCGCAGTGCCCTCTGAGATAAAGACATGGTCGGACAGGTTGCCTCGATGCTGGGCCCACTGAAACTTCAGGTCCCACTGCAGAGCCCGCATTCGCCACCTGGCGAAATGCACCAACAGGATGCAGGAGGCCATCAGCCCCAGAAGCCGCAGCACCAACCTGACCGAAACCCAGGATAGAGGCCGAAATATGGGAATCAGAGCCTGAATATCCCGGACCCGCTGTTCCGGAGGATAAGCCCGGAACTGCGCCGAATCGAGAACCGCTCCGATGAAGAGGAGCTTCTGGGAGGGTCTCAGGTGTGACTTCGGCACGTTGATGGAGAACCCCAGCAAATGCAGGAGGTCGGCCACAGTCTGGAGGTGGGAGACGACTTGCTGGGGCGAGCCCGCCTTCAACAGCCAGTCGTCGAGATAGGGGAAGACTGGAACCCCCGATCTGCGCAGATGAGCTGCGACCACCGCCATCACTTTCGTGAACACCCGAGGGGCACTGGTGAGGCTGAAGGGGAGCACGGTGAACTGAAAGTGCTCCTGACCCACCGTGAACCGCAGGTAACGCCGGTGGGCTGGCAGGACGGGGATGTGAAAATAGGCGTCCTGCAAGTCCAATGCTACCATCCAGTCTCCAGGGTCGAGGGCAGCCAGAACGTGAGCTAAAGTTAGCATCTTGAACCGTTCCTTGCGGAGGAAGGCGTTGACGCTCCTGAGGTCCAAGATAGAGCGTAGGCCCCCTTTGCCCTTCTTGGGAACCAGAAAGTAGTGGGAATAGCAACCACGGCCTACTTCTGGACCAGGAACGCGCTCGACGGCCTCTTTGGCCAAGAGGGCCGTAACTTCCTCCCGCAGAAGATTCAAGTGATCCTCCGATATACGGTGGCACTGCGGTGGCATGGCTGGAGGGGTCGTCTCGAAGGGGAGGGAGTAGCCCCTTCGGACGATTTGCAGCACCCACCTGTCCGAAGTGATGGATCGCCAGTGGAGCAGATGATGGCGAACTCTGCCGCCCACTGGCGTGGAATGGGCCTGAAAGCTCGGACTAGGAGGGCTTTGAGGCGGATGCTGCCGGGGTGGATGTGGACAGACCGGCACGTTGTCCTCCAGTACCGCCACGGCGGAATCCACGTCCGCGACCGCGTGCAGGTTGGTTCTGCGGCTGGTGGCTAGGCGGACGTGAGGAGGCGTCCCTTCCTTGGCCACGAAAGGGGCTAAAGGCGGAAGTTTGCGGCCGTGGGGCCGAGAGACCCAAGGACCTGGCCGTAGCCCGGGAGTCCTTAAAACGAGCCAGCGCACTATCCGCCTTCTCACCAAAAAGGCGAGTGCCATCAAAGGGCATATCCATGAGGGTAATCTGGACATCCCCTGAAAAAGACGTGGACCGCAGCCAGGCGTGGCGCCGGAGCGCCACCGTGGTGGAAACCGCCCTGCCCAGCGAGTCCGTATGGCATGTCGTGCTGCATCTCGCCCGTCAGCAAGCACCTGGGAGAGACGAGTTTGGGCCTCCTCCGGACACAGGGACAGCATGTCCTCCACCGTATCCCACAGAGAGTGGGAGAAACGGTCCAAGAGGCAAGCGGTGTTCAAAGACCGCAGGCCCAAACTCAGGGAAGAGAACAGCTTCTTTCCGAACTGTTCCAGCCTCTTGGATTCCCGATCCGGAGGGGCGGACGGGAAGGAGGATTGGGAAGTGGAGGCCTGGATAACCAGACTCTCAGGGGTGGGGTGTTGGGACAGTAAACTGGGGTCGCCCGGAGCAGGGCGGTGGCGCCGGGCCTAGTTCCGATCCACAGGAGGAACTGTGGAGGGCTTGGACCAAGTGCCCTGCAGAACGTCTATGAGGGCCTCATTGAACTGCAGCAGAGGCTCTGTGGAGCTTACTGACTGTTGAAGCATCTCTGTGCTTCGGCCCCCTTGTGCAGCACCACTGAAAAAGCTGCACCTTCCGCCGAGGCCACAGTCGGAGGAGAGATGAAACCAGCGTCCGGACCACTGGCATCCCCCAGTTCGTCTGCCCAGTCCTGTGAAAGTTGGCCCTGTATGGCCATAGGGTCCTCAGACCCCTCCCAGTCACCCCCGTCATCCGATTCCTGATAAACAGGAGGAATGATCGGAGCCGGGCGATAGATGAAACGCTCATCCATCGGCGTCGGGTGCGGCGTCAAGCGGCGCTGCGCCGGGCCCGGACAGGGGCTAAACCGGGGAACGGAGTCGTCCGGAGACGGCGCCGGAGGCGGAATCGGTGTCGGCGGAGGAGGCGTCGTGAGGTCGACCGGTGCCAGCAGAGATCCAGGTCTGGATCCCTCGAGACCGAAGTCGCCGACGGCGCCGGGGCCGGAGCCGCCGACACGCGAGATGCCCAGTCGAGCCTGCGGGGCCCCAAGGCGCGCCAGCAGGCATCGAAGGCGGAGCCAGGCCCCTCATGGCCGAGAGGAAGGCACTGACCTCCGCCGGAGTCGCGTCAGTCCCAGGGACCGGCAGGTATGGGGACGGACGCGGCTCATGTGGCTCCGACGGAGCCGCAGGGGTGGGACCACCCTGACATGCAGCCGGCGAGGGGAGTCCGAAGAGTGGTGTCGCCTCTTGGACTTCGTAGATCGCTTCGACTTACCCGAAGAGTTCGAGCCCGACGAGCGATGATGGTGACTGCGGCTCCGCGACCGGTCCTTGGACCTCCTCCTGGACCGGGACCGTGAGCGGCGCGGAGCCGAGTGCCGAAGCTCGAGAAGCTTACGGGACCGCTCCCGCCTAGCCTTCGAGGTTAAGGCCTGACAATCGGGGCACGACTCCGCGTCGTGGCCGGCCCCCAGGCAGTAAAGGCACCGGCAATGGTGGTCCGTCACCGACATCAGTCGATGACAGGGGTCACAGGCTTTAAACCCAGGCATCCTACCGGCACCAGAGTCGAGTCGACAGAAGACCAAAAAGAGTCAAAACAGTTTAGTCAAAAATTGACTAAGGGGTAAGCTCTTCCCGGATCGGCGCTGTCTGGCGCGTGAAAAAGAAGAACTGACGTCAGCGCGCGAGAGCGGCGTCTAAGTACTCCGACAACGTCATTCCGGCGCACAACGCCAACGATGGACGCGGAGCAGCAAGGGGTATTGCTACAAAAATCTTTCCGGATCCAGCCTGACACCTGGGGATATTCTAAGGTGAGGAATCTAACTAACGTGTTTCTTTCAGATAAAATCATTCAAATCTACATCGTCAGTTAATTTGGACAAACGAAGTTTAACTGATGCTAAGGTGGAGCGTTGAAGCCAATTTTGACATAATCTCCCTACTGAATAGGTAGTAACCGAACGGGAAGATTCAAATCGGGGGTCCACCCTAACCTGTGTATAACCGGGGAGCAGACCCAGAAAACGATGTTGACAGGAATCTGAACTTTTCTGCCATAATAACCATCCTTGAGTATCCAGGGTAGAAATATTAAAGGATGTATTGGTAATTAAGGACTGCAATTCATCAAGGGACATATCTGTGTAATTATCCCAGGTCGGATAAGCAGCCAGATCAGGAATATTAGGGGAAGTCATCTTTTTAGAAGTAGCCAATCCAAAGCAGGTGGTCTGAAAAATAGTAGAATTCAAAAATAATATATGGTTCGGAATAAGGCACGCACGATGCAAAGCCTCGGAGCCTTGCACCTGCCAGGTTTTAGAACCCCAAACAGATTTAAGATCAATGGTATCTTTCCACAGCTCATAGCTGAGTCATCCATAAAGGACTTCGAATACAATAGTTTAGTATGGGTCAGTCTAACTTTGGAAGCTGACTCCGCAGCCATTTTAAAATAAAAAGCTTCAGGTGTAGATGTACTGAAATCAGTAAAATATGTACATTTTTTCACTAGAGTTTTGGAGCTGCCTTCAATGGGTGCTGGACAATGTTCTCATTGCGTATAATTAATGACATTTCTAAATGTATTCGTTTTATGCAGGAAATGATTGCTATAGTGTTGGTAGCAAAACAAGTCTCCATAATTTGCTGAGTCTAAATACAAATCTTCAGCGTCGAAAGCAGCATAATATTTCAAATCAGAAAAAAGAGCCTCTACGGCTTGGTCATCCCAATCATCAGAGCGTATGTTTTGTTTCTCAACATCCCCCATAGAAACAAGAAGCACATTGGGGACATTAATCACCTCTGTGGGGCCATCAATTTGAAATTTAACAGCATCCCATACAATCTCATCTAACACAGGCCAGGCAGTAATGTTAACAAAAGTCTGGTCCCTCTTCATGATGTGTGATGAGGAGCGGGGAGCCAAAGTTCCATCAATTAATCTAATTGCAGATCTTTCTTTAAGATAATGTCCGTTCACTAGACGAAAAAAGACAACCACCAATCCAATGGACATGAACAAAAAAAATAGATATGAGCACCAGCCAAATGTAAGTCCAAGGGGGAATTAAAAAATTTTTTTTAAACCAAACAGCAAAAATTGAAATTTTCAATGGGGCATTCGATGTAGAGTTAGTGTCAAATGAAAAACGTGACTGGTCAACTGCACTTGATTGCACACCAGGCAACGACACATCTGTGGGATAGGTATACTCAGTATCTTTATAGGGACCACCAGCCGGTGGAGTCAACAAAGGATTAGTAACTGTATGCATCTCGATGGCAATGTCAGGCCTGTTGGTATTTGCCGGAGCCAAAACAGAATTTCTCAGCATTGCAGGACAAGACACCGCTGGAGTCATATAAGAAGAATCGGCCACTCGCTGTAGTTTGACATTGTCAATGGAGATGTAGCTGTTATCCTTGCGACCAGGAAGTGGAGGTAAGATGACTGTTCTTGTACCCTGCACGCCAAGCACTGGAACTGGAGCACGATAAGAGGGGCCAAACCCCTTCTTGTTCTCCACCTTCTCACGGACCAGGTCACCAACTCGAGGTAGACAGTCAACTGCCGGAATCTGAAGTGCAGCATCAGTTGTGGAGGGCAAGTGTTCCTTTGCAAGACTGTCTCGAGTCTCTTGTAGATACTGTAATACAGCAGAATGATCATCTACATCAAAGGGTGCGGCCGACACCGCCATGTCTAGACCATCAAGGTCCGGGGCAAACATTTTTATGCCAAAGAGCATTTCGTATGGGGTCCGCCCACCCAGAGACCTTCTAGGGAGATTATTAAGTGAACATTGAACACTATACAAATGGGCCAACCAGTTCCTGCCAGTACCTAAAACCCTAGCTGTCAAGGATTGCTTTAAGTCACAGTTCATTCATTCCACAACAATATTGCCCTAAGGCCGGTATGGAGACGAAAATTTGACTTGGACCCCCAAAGATCTCATGGCATCCTTGTACGCCTTAGAGGCGAACGCTGGACCCTGGTCCGAATGGAGGGTACCACATGCAAATATTCCCACAAAGACACGCAAATCCTGATGACAGTTCAAGCATCAGCACTCCTTTGTGGCCAGACCCGTAGAAAACGTGTGCACGAATCCACTGCAACTAAGATGTACTTATATGCAGTATCAGAGGAGAAAGGACCACAGTGATCCAAATAAACACACCCAAGTAGTTTATTAGATATGTACAACTGTGTTTGAGGTGGACGCGCAGCAGTTGAAGGTTTAATCTGCTGGCAAATGTCACAAGTAAGGACATGATCACGAGTTTGTTTATACAATCTGTGCCACCAGTAACGTTGTTGTAAGAGAGTAACAGTCGCAGAGACGCCTGCATGGCTAAAGCCATACCTTCGTGAGCGGCTGTTATCAAGGAAAGCCTGCAGTCCACGTTGGGAATCAATCTGTCACCAAAGTCGTTAATTCTCACGTAGGGAACTTTATCAGGACTTAAATGATAACAGTATTTGGAAGGGAAACCTCTAGGATAATTACCGCCCTTCTCTGTAGCAGCAATAGCGGCCAAGATGTCATCATCAATCTTACTTTTGGATCTTGTAACTGCTACTACCAGATATGTTGCCACTGCCGTTTTCGCTGCTTTGTCAGCTAAACTGTTGCCAACAGCGTGGACACCTACGCGCTGGTGACCAAGAGTATGAATTACATTCACGAGGGGCAGACGTTGCTTAAGTTCTGCGACTCGAACCCAAAGCATTTTATGTTTGATTGTGCTACCTTTGGAATCACGGTACTCATTTTGAGACCAAAAGAATAAATTGTCGTTGAAAGACTGAACACAGTAAATAGAGTCACTCACAATAAGAGTAGTCACTCGAGGATCAGCAAACACCAGTGCAAGCACCATAGCCCATCGCTCTGCCAACTGAGTGGCACAATCACCCAATGTCTGCGTGTGCACGACATCAGACTTGAATTCTCCATTCAGGAAAGTACCAGCCACTATTGCAGAGGTCGCTGAATAAACATGCTTAGACCCCGTCAGTATAAATTATACAATGGTAATCCTCATGCGGGCACAAGGACAGAGGAGCTGGATGAACAAATTCATACTGCAAATACTCCTGAGTCTGCAAGGAGGCATCAAAGATGAAAGTGACATCCGGAGACATCAAAGAAGTGGCCCATTGTATCCAACGCGGATACAAAGCTTTAGAATTTGGTACACTGGCTTTCGTCACTGCCTCAAGGGCAGGATACAGTGTGACAACCAACATGCGTTTCCCTTGCGACAGCGCTCTCTCTTTCAGAATCGCCATCTGCACTGCAGTCAAAACCTTATAGACTGTTGAAAAGCGCATTTCAGCCGAAGTGTACAAGTGTGACTTGTAAGCAATAGGGACTGTGTCTCCCTCATTGAACGTTAAGTACGTGAAACCCACTGCGCCAGGCACAATTCTTATCACGAGGTTTGTGTGGTTATCACGCGTCAATAGGTATTTAGAAGCAAGAAGATCAGCCTGCAAAGATTGCAGGATAGCCAAATGTTCTGGCAGCCAGCTTGATTTGGAAAAAGTAGGTTGTACCAAGGCATATAGCGGCTTGATACGCTGGGCGTAATTGGGAATGTACGTACGCCCGAAATTCAAAAAACCCAGCAAAGATTGTAGTTTTTTCAGAGTTGTTGGAGTGCGCAAACGTGCATTTCTCCATGAAGTGAGGTGTAAACCTCGACCTTCGTTGTTGAGCTCATAGCCCAAAAACAACACTGTATACTCTGCAATGTGTGATTTAGCAAAGTTAAATTTGTAACCGAAGTCCGCAAACATAACAATGATGCGGTCAACGCAACACAGATGCGGCCATAATTAGTCGTCTGTGAGATAGATATCATCAACATACGAGTACGCATCAGGGTCAATGCTCTCTAACAGAGAGACTACACGCGCGGCAAAGACACCGGGACTATTTTGGTAGCCCATGGCTAATCTTTTAAACTGTTTGTTTGCCGCCAGAAGTAAAGGCTGTCCACTGACTACTAATAGAGGACAGGTTATGGCTGTAAAAGCCATTGGAGATGTCAAGTGTGGTCTTAAACCTTTTTCTCACAAGACTATCAACGAGGGCAGAACTGTGGGTATTTTGTACCGCGCACGTCCAACAATGAGAGTTCAAATGCCGATAATCCAAAACTAGGTGGTACGACCCATCAGGTTTGGTTACAGTGAAAAGAGGATTATTCATGGGTGACACACATGTTTCAATTACACCTTGATATTCCAATTGTTCAAGGATTTCTGCGACGTAAGATCTAGCTTCTCGGCGCATGGGATAGTGGGGCTGTGGCTGTGGCATAGACCGTAACGGAATCTCATGGCTTGGTGATAATTTATCCCACCCAACCGGAGTACGATACAACGTCAGAGCAAGCACTTGTGCCCACTCTTCTGCAAAGTTCTGAACCTGCTCCTTCGGCACAGTGTGCGCGAAAGATGGGAGGATAACCTCCTCCCCTCTGGGAGCGGCCAAAACAAAAGCTGGGGGCCAGTCCGCCTCTGCTAGCAAAATGTCATATGTAGAGGTCAGATTTTCCCAAAAATCCCTTTTATGGTACGTTGTATGTCACCTTCAATTAAAAGGACTATGTCATATAGTAAATAGAGTCACTCACAATAAGAGTAGTCTGTCGGGGGGAGCCACTCTAGTATCAGCGGTTTCTACAGTAATACATGTGTCAGTTGATGTCGCCTTCAGAAATGGACGTAGTAACTATTGTAATCTCCGCTGCACTGTCTAGCAGCGTTAGTGCCCATGTCAGGTTCTGAAGCTGTGTTCTCACTATCTGTGGCATACCTCGCTGTTAGTGCAGCAACTTTCTTCTGAAATGGAGGTCGTTGATGTGCAAATTCGTCCTGCTTGCCTTTACCATCAGCCGGGCGGGGCTGCTCACGTCCCTGTGGGGCACCCCGACCTCTGCCACGTTCACCTCTACTGGCTTGCGAGACCAATTATTTCCTGTGAAGAACGAGGAGAATGGTGTTCAGGAGACCTCATTCTTGCGCGATCGCGCAATTCATAGGTGCGTTCAGTAGTCACTGGTATTGGTGAAGCGGGACGAGACCCCTGTTATATAGTTTTCCAATTTTGTTTAGGAAAAGCTGGACGGTCGTCTTTAGTAGACTTAACCGCCTGAGTTTGCGGTTGCACTGCTATGTTAGCAAAAGGCTTAACGCCCAAACTATTGCGGCCAATGGTCTTATAAGCATCCGCAATAATTCTTGGTAACTGCCAGGGTTTATCAACGTCGGGGCCGAGGCGCAGCTCATTCGACACTTGAAAGTTAACCGCATCTCCTTTGATGTTAGCAAGGATGAGATTAGCAACTACGTCGAACACGCCAACAAGCCTCATTCCTAACTCGACCGCCGCCTCCGGACCGTGCTCATCCTAAACACGCTTGATCATGGAGGGCAGTACAGTCATAGACGGTGTGCAGAAGCACTTCGCGTAGACTGCTGCAAACACTTTACCCCAGTTCTCACAATCTGTTACCTCTGGGACTAAGTCTTTCTGCAAACTAATGGTAAGGATCCTGTGTTTTTCCACAGGAGTAGAATTTGGAAATACCGCTTCCAGCTGGTCAAATTTCTCAGCAAGCCAATAAGGCATATCGTCCTTATTTTGGAGGTGCTTGCCCATTACCGAATTAACCATGAAGGGACTTATAGTGATCCCGGCCGGTCCAACTGGTAGCGCCGCAACCCCAGGTGCCCCCACCTGGACATTGCGACGAGAGACGTATTGCACTAAAGCCCTATGCACCGCAATCAAGGTGGTATGGAGTTGACGTAAGACATCCAGCGGGGCTACCAAATATCGTGGATGTGGTGTGAACCTGGCCAAGTGGCCCCAGGAAAGGACAAGGGACCTAACCGAACCGGAGTTACGGTGTGGGGGAGGGCGCCATTGAACCAAATACGATGCTGCCAAGCAGAAATTGGAATTTCCTGCGTCCTATATGGCGTGTAATTAGCTGGAACTGCAGTAGGAGTGTATGCGTGAAACGTCTTATCATCCACATTCACCACGGAAAAGTAACCCAAGAGTAAAACAGCTCATAGGGGAACGATGCATCGGCACTCACTACAAAGATAGACATTCCATCGTCTGGCACCCTGAACTGCGTCAAGTGACGCCGGAGAGGTGCGCGACTATGCGCTGCAATAGCAACTTTAGCCATAAGGACGCAGAGAAGAAAAACAATCTCTATTAACCCGTAGCACAAAAAGGGTCAGTAATTCAAAATGAAAACCTTTTTAATTGTCAAGCTTGAATGAACCTATAAGTCAACTATATAGGTAGGTTAAAACAGTCACTCCCGTTAACCGGAAACAAGGGTGAGGGTGTTGTGGACAAATATAAGCACTACTAAGGCGCCTCAATCATAAGACCAAAACGTTGGGCGCCATGTTGCGGGGATTCTGCTCATGCACAGAACTATGCGCAGGAAACCAGGACCTCTGTGAATTGTGGTGTACCAAAAAACTCACCTCAGTACCCAGAACCCCTATCTGACTAGCATCAGTGTCTCATTCGTTCTCCGTATCATTTCGAAGGTACCAATGGTTAGACAACCCAGAACAAGTGACTTAGAGTACTCAGGAATGGTGAGATTCAGAAACACCTTTTCGTTATTGTTCTCATATCAGTCCACAACGTGAGTAATCAGAGACACGGAAAAGTTTAAAATGTTTATTTTTAACTACGTGCTCTAAGGTGCAGTACTTTGGCTAACATAAGCAGACAAATGATTAGAAATAAAACCATCAGCATTGTTACAATGCCATAGAACACAAAGGGAGATACAATGATAGTGGAAACAGGTCCTATAATACCTTGTGTACCACCCTCCCCTGGCTAATAAGCTAGTTTTATATAATAATAGAAGGTCTCTAGGTTTGAATGGGGAACCCCATACCTCAAAGATCAGCTTAGGTGACTCACATCACAGGATCAGCTCTGCTCTCTGTGTCTGGAAAGGTTTTCTCCTAGTGTCTGAATCATGCATGCAAATGCAATATTAAAGGCACCCGAGTTTCAGATATTTGCAGCTGTGTGCTTGTGTCTAGAGCGTGGGCCGATCAACCTGAATTCAACAACATACATTGTTATTTGACCTTGACGGTTTCCGCACACAGTGTTCAGACTAAGGTCGCGGTGCACGTCTAGAGATGAGAACAACAGACCGTTCTCATGTGAATAAAAAGCAAGCAAGCCGTTTTACTTGTAATAACAGCTAACTATAGTGTTGTGTGCAAAAGCAGCAAAGTGGCAAGATGGTGTTCAACTTCTAAAGCGCTTATGCTAACATAGCAATGAGTGCACATAAAACCCTGTCTTCACTACAATAGGCAATAAGTAGGAAGATGGGGGAATAGTTTACTGCTCACTGTGTAGCTTCTCCCTTGAGTGTGAGCATCAGAAATGAGACAAATCACACTTGGAAATCTTATGCTCATGAAAGACTTGTTTTTTTTCCACTTCAGTCTCTGACATCCCTGAGGACTCAAATGTTGAGCAACAGCAGCAGGTGCCTCCCTTCTTGTGCTCAGTGACATACAACTTGGCCCCCCCTTGAAGGAAGACTGTTAGGTGGGTCCGTAACAGACATTTGCTTCCTGCAGTCACAGCATGGTTTGAGGCATGTGGTCTTTGAGGGTAACATTGCCCTAGCACACGAACGGGGGGGGGGGGGGGGGTAGGGGGAGGAGAGACAAAAACACTGTGGTCAGAAAGACACTGCCAAAAAAAGAGTAGTGCTTTGAATACACATTGAAAGAAGTATAACAAGTTACTTACCTTTGGTTACTTTCTTTCTGATTGTTACTCTAACCTCAGATTCCTCTCTTCAGAACAGTGTTTCCTAACCTGGGAGTTGCAAGCCCATTTTTGGAGGGTCATGGCAGTCCAAGCAATAAATAAAGATGCCTTTGCATTCTGTACTTATCTTGTAACATTTGCTGCGCTTCAATGACAGAGGTAACATTTCAGGCTATGTCTTCTGACAAACTGCTGATTATTTTTTTAACAGGGGGATTAGTGTTTATAAACTCCTCTCTCTGCAGTCAGAGAAAGAAAAGTAAAGTGAATTATGTGACAGTCTAGCTGGGGAACAGAAAGTGTGAAAGGAAAGGCTGTAATTTTTCTAGCACATACCAAAATATAAATACCTGTAAATGAACTGTACACATTCAGCAGGTAGGAAAGCAGAAATAAAGAACATTTTTGTAATTCTAAAGTGTGATGGAAAGCAAGATTTTAATAGGATTAAAACAAATCAACACCCTTGAATTAGCCATGCACACATTATAAATATTCACTGAAACCCGATTTCCACACATTGCTTGTATTCAATATAGTTATATCAGTAAAACTGTATGCCTGTGCAATTTAGTGTAACATTGAATGAAAAATGTGCTGCCTGTGAATGACAGTGCGCGGCCACACAATGTTTTAGCTACATTAAACAGATCGCCCACCTCATGTCTATTAAAGTAGGTGGGTTGTGAAAGTTTGTTATTCTAAAAAGTGGGTCTTAGTTCTAAGAAGTGGGTCGTGGGTCTAAAAGGTATGGGAAGCACTGCTTTAGAAAATCCCTAGATTTTTATAGTAGCACTTCCAGATGCCGGTAGTTGCATAGTGAGGCTCTGTACCCCCTTAAGAAGTTATGGAGTTGAGCTGCATGTAAGCGTCACCCCTGTGCGTGGACATCAATTTAATCAACACCCTCCTTCTACATCCTAAGGCGTGGATCGTTGAACAATATGTCAGGATAGTGTGTTGGATTTTAACTTGGGGCCTTTTTTTTTTTTTGCAACACATTTTATTGGCTTTATGAAGATAAACCACCACAGTAAAACATAGCATCAATAGTAACTAGAACAATGGCGCGGTCCGTTGCCCGAGCCTCCCCTCGCTCCCCCTCACAGGACCCTTCCCTCCCGAGCTCTCACTGCAAGCTCTCCATTCTGAGATAACTTCCATCAGCCCATGAATGTTTCCATCTCTCATTCTATGGTGGTGGTTGGCCACGTCCTGGGCCGTAAATTCCTCTACAATTCGTCCATCTCCTCTAGTTCTTGGCCTGCTTCTGGGGGAACCCCCTAGCCTCGTACACTGCAAGTTCCCTACTCATAAACCAGTTAAGACCCTTAATCTACTGCTCTACAGAGGGAGAGTCACAAGCTTTCCACGCAGTTGCAATATCCTGCTTGGCCACGGTAAGGCCCAGATGTAGCACAGGTAGGCTGTATTGATCTTCGTCTAAGTCCGTCGTGATGAGGAGCAGGGCTAACTTCGGATCAAATGGGATAGCTATCCCAGAACCCACCCCAGACAGGACAAGATCCTCCTCTAGAATGACTCCACCTTTCCACAAAACCACAGTATGCAGGAGGTCACATCCCTGGGTCTCAGAATGAAGACAGGTAGAAGTCACCGCTCCCATCTGCCAAAGTCTCTACTCAGTAAGCTAACCCCCATGATGGTATTTCAATTGGATGAGGTAGAATTAGGTCACAATTACGGAGTGTCCCGGGGAGGCAAAGGCCTCCATCCATTCCTCCTCTGTGAGACTTCCCACATCCTGCTCTCATGCATATTACAGTTCAGTAAATGTGTCAGGCATGTGCTTATGGGCCTCCAGATGCCCTATGAGCATTTTCACCTCCAGGAGGCTATACACTGGGAGGTCCTCTAAATTTCTGAAATAGGGCCCAAGCTCATGCGGAACCTGAGGATATCGATTAAATTGGCTGTGGTGTAGGTCATATTCGGTCTGTAAGCTTTGATATGACTTCAGGATCACTGCGTCCAGATGTCCCCTAGAGCCGAAATACCCATCACGTCCCACTTGTGAAAACCCTCCGACACCACCACTTGCTACAGCATTGCTCCTTCCCACAGGGGTGTCCGCTCTGTGTGGTTTTCTCTCCATCCCATACTTCTCAATGAGGTAGTCCATAAGAGACTCACTGTTGTAGTCGCAGGGGGAGGGATATGGACATCCCTGTGTCAACCAGTTGCAGGGGGAGGGACACCTCCCGCTTGCACCCATATAAGAGATGACAGTTGGGAATTCCCCCAGAATGTCACTACTCCATGGCATACGCAGGGTCATCCTGTACACCATAACACCATTCCTTATTGACCATGAGGTGTGAGGTCATGTAGCACGTTTCAATGTCTGCTGCAGCAATACCCCCATTGTAAGTAACATGTAAACACTTTGTTTGTTTAATTCCACAAGAAACTATGGAGCCTAGACTGCACCTGACAAAAGAAGGGATGTGGCAGGGCATAGGTGCAGTTTTGTAGAGGTACAGGAAGGGGGGGGGGGTCACCATCTTAAATATGGCTGATTTGCCCATAAGAGACAGTGGAAGTGTTGATCACATCTTGAGATCTCCTTGCATTGTGTCCATCCGATATTATGCTCCCTTGCCGTGAACGAATTCATGGTGACATAAACCTCCAAATACCGAAAGTCCTAAGCAGCCTTAGCAAGGTCAGGTTCTCAACTCAGGTTTTGTGGGTGCGTGGGGATCGCAAACAGTAGATTTTGGCAAAGTTAATAAAAAGACCTGTCTTTTCTCAAAGATTTGGAACATATGAAGAGCCCTGGGACCTGTAGTCTCTGGGTCTGTCAGAAAAACCTAAACATCATCACTTTAAAAGCTATTCTATCCAAAACCCCACTGAAACCCCCAAATCTGTGCATCAATATGGAACCACTGAGCCAATTGCTCCATTGCGATGGCAGAGAGGATAGGGGACAGCGGGCATCCTTGCCCTGTTCGCCTCCAGATGGCAAAGTGCTCTGTCATCACAGAACCCACCCAGACACAGACAGTAAGATTTGTGTATAACAATCGTATGTAAGCGATGAAGCGGCGTCAAAAATTAAGGTGGCTGAGAAGAATATACAAGTATGACCAGCCCACCGAATCGAAGGCCTTCTCCATAACTGGTAGGAGAACTGCCGCCGACCCCCACCAGGCAGTCAGAGAGGGCTAGAGCATTATACAGCCAGCTGATGTTGTGTCTAGTGGCCTACCCTGGCATGAATCCCACGTGATCCGGGTGGACTAATGTGGAGATCACAGTGGTCAATCTGTTTGCCAGTGCCTTAGCAATGATTTTACCCACCGTATTTAGGAGGGCGATAGGATGATATGAGGAACAAATAACTGGGAGAACCCCTGGTTTGTGAATTATTATTATTTCAAACTTGCGGACATCAAGGGGCAATTGCACCTTTTACACCGCTTCTTAGCACCAGCGCTATGAATTTTGCCGGGAAGCCATTGAGGCTAGGCGTTTTCCCAGAATGTTGACATAAGGGTACCGAGAGTTCCTCTGCTGTCAGATCCCCCTCTAGCATTTGCCTCTCCATTCCAGCTGGGAATATAATTCAGAGTAGTAATGTGGAAAGCACTGGGCGATGTCTGCTCCCCACTAACCGTCTTTTTCTGTCAGGCATAGGATCGGTGTACGCTTGCGTAGATTGGAACAAAGGCAGTGGAGCAGTTTACTCACCTTGTATCCCCACTGATAGATACACGTCTGCAAATAAGTGCTTCAGGACCTCTTGAGCATTATCCAACACCCATTGTAACCCTAGGTGAGGATCTACTAAGCAACGGGCCCCTAGGACTACTATTTGGGACTCAAAATCGCTAATCATTTGTTGTTTCTTACCTGTTTTCCAGCTGATGATGACCCCTCCGAGTGGGGCTTTGAAGGTCCATAATCAGCCACAGAGTGTTTGTTTAGGGTGAAATATGTGCCAATGGCCTCACCTATGTATGTTGAGCATATAACGTCCCAGAGTGTCCAGGGGGATAGCCACCAGCTCAACCGGGGTCTACAGCCTCTGGATAAAATGTGTGAGGTCATCACGCTGTGTATGTCTGCCTCGGGCAGTAGAAAAAAAGTCAAGCCAGGATGAGGAGTTATGTGCTCCAGAGTAGAATGCATACCCTTCCTCACACATATGCAGCTGTCACCATATATCAACCAAGCCCATTGCCTCCATAAAGGGCGCCATCAACGCTCACCTGGAGGAAGCACGGTGCCCCCCTGGTATCTGTCCACACAGGTGGACATCACCCTGTTCCAGTATCCCCCCATTATGGTGAGCCCTCCTGGAAGATCTCCTCCCCCCCCCCCCCCCATCAGTCCGGTTATCACCTCTAAAAAAAGAAGCACAAGAGGCGTGTGGTGCGTAAATATTTACTAATGTCAACAGTTCCCCATTAATTGAAACATATCTGTCCCGTTGTTCTGTCCATTCTTTAGAGACCAAAAAGGAAAGACTCCCCTGGACCAGAAAAGCCACCACCCCAGCAGCCCCCGACAAACTCCTCATGAAATGCCGGTCTGTACCCATAAAGGTCCAGGTAAAGAGTTTTATTATCCACCAAATGAGTTTCTTGAAGGAAAGGATATCTGCCTACAATCGCTTTGCAGCCCTAAAGACCGCTGTAAGTTTGATCCTATACAGGAGGCCATTAACATGCAAAGTTACTAAGTATACCTGGTCTGTTGGGATGCTTGTATCATGAGGAGCGTGACATCAGCTCCCACTGCTCCAATTTTAGTATCCAATGTGTCCCATGACTGTTTGATAGCAACAATAATATTAGTGTCTGATCCAGTAGCCTGCGCTCTACCACCGTCCTCGCGGTCCCACTGCACCAAGGTAGGGTCTACAGCACGGAACTGCACCCTATTCAGCATCCTCACATCCAAACAGAAGGCCCCCCTCGGAAGATGCATACAAGTGTACAGACCACAGCCAATCACCACAGGCTCAGAAGGCACCACTAGGCTCCGATCTAGAAGCCCTCTCCTCCCTCTTCCGCAGGTTACTCAAGTCAGCAGCGTTGGGATCCTCAGGGCTCCCAAAAGTTTCCCCGGAGTTCCTCTCTTGCACTAGGGCTGTCGCTGGCTCACTTCTTGCTCTAGGCCTTGCCCGTCCCACAGGCCCCAGCAGCTCAACACACTGCACCAGGCTAGTCCTCCCCCAGGGGGCCCGGTGCTGTCCCAGAACGAACTTCCTCTGGCTCTCTGTACTAGACCCCTCGGCTGCAGGCCAACCCAGCCTGCCTTTCCCTGGCTGCTCCACCGGACTTTTCTCAATCCAGGCGGAGGAGTATGTCACAGGCCACATCTCCCCCCGCTTCTGTGACACCTGGATCCACGGTGGTCAAGGGCCACCAGCAGATCAGCAGTGTCCGCTTCAAGCCAATTTGGCCTGGCACAACTCCATAGCCCCATCAGCCCTCCATGTCGAGGTAGATGCCGTAGGGCGGGTCAGCCAAGGTGTGAAGCGCTCAACGGTATGCTCAACGTGTAGGTCGCACCAAGCCCCCACCTACGCATCCTGGAGGTACTGAGGCATGATGTAGGAAGATAATGGGCAGATGGCACTGAGTTAGTTTAGGTTGCAGCTGCCATGATGGTGTTCAGTCCATCCCCTCCTCCCCCCACCCCCTCGGGACATTTTTAAATTTTTATATGTTAAAGAGGCAACACCACAGAACACTAAGGCAACTGGGCAAGGAGGAGTCTGGGGTTAGTAAATCCACCCGGAAGTGCTTCTAAACGTAACTAACTCACTGCTCCGAAAGACACTTCTAACCATGGACTCCTCATTTTTGGAATAGAAACACAATACCTCCCATAATGAAGGTTCTGAAAAGAGTATTCAGATTAAAACCCCCTGCAGAACTGACCAGATGAGGTATCCTTCCCACCGAATCAGACCATGGAAGCAGTAGTGCTTCGTAAAATTATTCAGTGATGCTCACAATGCAGTTTGGCAGAATACAAATGGCATCTACATCCTGAGATGTCCAAAACTGTCTCTCCCTTGCCCAAATTCTGTTGTGGCACTCTTGGCCGTGGTGTATTGGGCTTTCAGGGGTTTGTTTCTGGGCCAGTGCATAGAAGATTTCTGATAGATCTACTCACCTTACCCGGGTCCTCTGTATGTACCGTCTTCCCTTTCTGTGTCCTAGAGACTCAGACAAATAGCTGATCATTAACTCAATGGTCTTTGTGCAGTTGATGTAAAAGCTCATAAACCTATTAGGGTCAAGCTGATGCTGTCTCTCCTAATCTTTCAAGGGGTGAGCTGGAGTAAAATAAAACAGAGTAATCGTCTGGCCAACATGGTAGGGAGAGCCAAACTTTGGCAGAAAGGTGACCTTGATCCAAGTACCAATTTGTATGGGAAAAAAGGTGGTGAAGGGCTGTTGCAACCAAAGTGCCTGCAGTTCACTCACATGACATGCTGGAATCATCACAATGAGAAAGGGGTTTTTAGTAGCACAAGTTGTAAAGAATAACTGTATTATCTTAAAGTGTGTGCACATGAGGAACTTTAAGATCAAGTTCAGGTCCCATTGTGGCATTATAAACAAGCAACTCAAATCTTTTATAGAATGTCTGACAACTGGAGACAGACTGTTGAACAGGCAAACACAGAAAGGCTTAACGGTCCAACAACATTTTGACTGTGTCCACTGCAAGATCCTGTGGGGCTAACAAAAGAAAATAACATCAAAATCTGGCTTAAGTGGTCAATTTTTCAGTGCCTGCACCAGTCAAATCTGTTCAAGCACAGACAGACTATGGAAAGGCATCTGACCACACTGATGACATTGCATGTCAAAAGCATTCAATTGATGATGCACAACATCCACCCATAAAGGTGCAGATTGCGGAGACTCTTATGTAGAACTCCACCCCTGTTGCGAAGACAGGAGGGCTCCCGATATGGTAGAATGATTGGAGAGCAATTGCTCAGGTGCTCTGGGTACCACACCCCTGTGTCAGTCTGGGGCAAATAAGACGACTTGTGCTTTGTCTATCCTGATCTTCTTCCGAACTTGAGGCAGGAGAGGTAGCAGTGGAAACACATACAGTCCTTCATTTCATTCCAGCTGAATGTGTCTCAAAGCAAATGTAGTCGATGAAAATCCTCTGCGCAATACTGTGGACACTTCATATTTGATTGTGGAAGACAAATAGCCAGGGAGAACCCCACTTATCGAAGATGCTCTGAGCAACTTTCGAATGCAGATGCTACTAGTGGTCCGCCAGATGCCTGCTCTGGTATTCAGAGACCCTGATAGGTGACTGGCTACCAGGAAGAGGCCCTGCTGCTCTAGCCACTTTCAGAGGCATAGTACCTCCTGGCAAAAGATCCAGGCTCTCCCTCCTTCAGCAGGTGTGTTTAAGATTATCTATACCAGCCTCCCTTTGATGGATGTCAGGACGACTTTTAGGGACAGATGGCTTGCCTGAAGCTCCAGAAGACAAACATGGAGTTGCCTTTCTACTGATGACCAGACGCCTCTAAGTTCGACCCCATTCCCCAACAGGGACATCTGTCACAACCATTAAGTCTGGGTGGGGAAGGGATAGTAGCATACCGGGCCAGGATGACATTTGTTTACCACCACAGAAGATGCGGAGGAGTCTCCTGCAAGATCTGGATGAGTTGGGAGGCAGTCCTTCTCTTGGGCCCACTATATCCTAAGGTTGCACTGCAGGACCTGCATATGCCATCTCGTGTTTGGGACGAGGAGGATGCACAAGAGTCCAAGCAGCCTCAGAGCTATACTCACCAAAAACAAGGATTGAGCCAGAAATGTCCCAGATCGCCAATTTTAAGGATGCTATCTGCTGTGGGGTCTAAGACAGTGCAGGAAATTTGGGTAGCACCTGCACCAATTGCAGAATCAGGTCAGATTGAAGTCGCACCAGAGGAGTGCAATCTTTATTATGACACCCTTGTGTCTTCTCGTTAGGCTTTCACTGGTAGTCTGGTGTCAGTTTACATGTAGCATTATTGTGCTTATGTCTAGTATTCAACTTACCAGACGACTGACAAGGAAGTGGAATACTTCTGGCACTGGCCGCGCCCAGCAACTTATAGTGGGCTGTGCTTCAACTGACACCTCTTATGGTTGGGAACATGGAGCTTTCCTTCCCACTCCCAAAAGGTTTCATTAGGGAACTCTTTTTGCATGACTTCCGTCACTAGCCTATGTACCATAAACAACTTGTGTGGGTCATCAACCGAAATCTGCTTCTTGCCATCTTGGCACAGGTTGAACATGGTCGGTTTTGATAGGGACACCGTTCCCTAGCACAGTTAGAGAAATTTAGTAGTCAGAAATAGGATTGGAGTTCAAGATCTGAATCAAAAAGCACAGAAAGAAGGGAACTGTTGTCAGCCTGCAGGAGTGGCGCTACAAGCATCTCCATAACATTACTTGCAGTTAGAAGTATCCATCAGAAAGATAACAACCAATGTCAAAGTGCAGGGGTGCCACCTATATAAGGTACGCGGCTCCGACATCTGCCGCAAGTTCAAAGCCACCCCATAGTCCCATGACACAAGCAACCAACATATGGGAGAAATTATCGTAATATTCCCAGATCCAGTCTGACACCTAGGATTTATTTGAAAGGGAAAAGTGAGGTTAGAAGTATCAATCAGAAACGTAAGCTTCTGATCTTCATAAGCAGATTCAGTTTTGGAAAGCAGCAATACGCATCTCTATGGTATCACACAGTAGAGCGGAAAAAAGCAATAGGAAAAAGTCACATGAAGTGAAGTGGTTGACAGAGCACTGTGGTGCAAAATCACCCTTGAGCATGTAAGACATTTAGGAACACAAATTACATTTTTGAACAATATCATATTTAGGGATGCAAAATAATCTTTGTTGCAATGGGCATTGTGGAATCATATTTAAGAGCAAAATTACAATTGAGCGCAAAATTACTTAGTTCAGGCAGAAAGTGTTATACAAGATTGCACATTACACGTAAACGCTGTACATCTGTTCACATTTCGTTGATTTAACAGAGGTGCGAAATAGCCATTTGGTGAAAACCAATAGGAGTCTGGGATCACTTGAAGGAGCATAACATGCCTCCATTGCTTTGCACTGCCTAGAAGCTTTTCTGCATTGCTCATGCAGTGCAATGGGAAACAATGTTTATGGAAAGAAAGAAAAAGAAAGAAAAAAATAGCACGTCGTAGCCAGCCATGATGCAAAATACTACTCAGGTCAGATCCATAATGTGAATGATGCTTTCTTTAAGCAATGACCAAAAGTGGCTGACCCAAAGCAACCAATAGCTGAAATACGATGACGATAAGCTCTCTGTATGTTTTTTATTGTTGAGGACATGATCTCTGTCACACAGCTAAACATGTCTGCAATCACATGTAAAAAAGGCAGAAAAAAAACCAGAGAAATGATGGGATGATTTCTGGATCCTGTGATCCATGCTATGTTGAATAGTATAGCGCATTAACCACCTGAGAAGGTATCCAGACGCTTGGTCAAGGTGTGGTCCCAAGGTGCTCATATGAAGAGCCGGGACTTCAGCTTCTTGCATAACTCAGTAAATGAGGAGGCTCTAATGTTTTGAGAGAGATAGTTACATGTCCAGGGTACGTTGTAGGAGAATAAGCAGCCTTCAGTTTTGCTTTGGCGGATGCAGGGCATGTGTGCGAGTTAGTGAGGCAGAGCATATGTGTCTGGTGGGTTGGTAAGAGTGTATACGGCTGTTCAGGTATTTTGGCACCGTATTGTGTAGGGCTTTGCATGTGTGCATGTTCCATGAGGTGCAGTAAAGCACAAGTTACTACTTGTGTAACGATATATCTGTAAGAGACATTAGTTAGTGAAAGATTCCTTACCTTAGAATATCCCCAGGTGTCAGACTGGCTCCGGAAAGATGGAAAGGCGTACAACAGACCCCAACTCCACTTGCGACGAAAAGCGTCGCCGAGCGAGTGCTGCCTTGGAAATTCCAGCGTGCAGAACTGATGACATTTTGCGTTCTCTTCGGTGGCGAATAGATCTAACCAAGGCTCCCCCCACTGCTGAAAGAGAACTTGCACCATGTCCGAGTTCAGACGCCATTCGTGATCCATCAAGCACCGGCGGCTGCGTTTGCCCGCCCATGCCTTCAGAGAACCTGCCAGGTGTTGAACCACCAAGGTGATGCCTTGATGTTCCAGCCATGTCCAGAGGTGCAGAGCCTCCTGACAAAGTCCAGGACCCCACCCCTCCCTGTTTGTTGCAATACCACATGGTGGTGATGTTGTCCGTGAACACCTGCACCACACTTCCCTGGACAGAGGGAAGGAATGCCTTCAGTACAAGTCGGATCGCCCGAAGCTCCAAAAGGTTGATATGGAGCCGGGACTCTGCCGAAGACCAGAGTCCTCTGATCTCCGCCTCTCCCAAGTGGCCTCCACATCCCAGGAGGGACGCATTCGTCACCACTGTGTGCTCCGGTTGGGAAAGGGAGAGGGATCTGCTATTGACCCAATCACGATTTGTGAGCCACCAGAGATCTGGACATGATCGGACAGGTTGCCCTGATGCTGCGCCCACTGGAACTTCAGGTCCCACTGCAGAGCCTGCATATGCCACCTGGCATGCAGCACCAGCAGGATGCAGGAGGCCATCAGGCCCAGGAGCCGGAGGGTCATCCTTACAAACCCGGGATAGAGGCTGAAAGATCGGCATCATAGCCTGAATATCCCGGACTTGCTCGTGAGGGAGGATAAACCTGAAACCACATAGAATCCAGAACCGCTCTGATGAAGGGGAGCTTGTGAGAGGGACTCCGGTGCGACTTCGGCACGTTGATGGAGAACCCCAGCAAATGCAGGAGGTCGGCCGTAGTCTGGAGGTGGTTGACGACTGCTTGGTTTTAACAACCAGTCGTCGAGGTAAGGAAAGACTGACACCCCTGACCTGTGCAGGTGAGCTGCACCACCGCCATCACCTTCATGAACACCCGAGGGGCGCTGGTAATGCTCCTGGCCTACCGTGAACCGCAGGTAACGCTGGTGGGCCGGCAGGACGGGGATGTGAAAATAGGCTTCCTGCAAGTCCAACGCTGCCATCCAGTCTCCAGGGTCGAGGGCAGCATATGCCATCTCGTGTTTGGGACGAGGAGGATGCACAAGAGTCCAAGCAGCCTCAGAGCTATACTCACCAAAAACAAGGATTGAGCCAGAAATGTCCCAGATCGCCAATTTTAAGGATGCTATCTGCTGTGGGGTCTAAGACAGTGCAGGAAATTTGGGTAGCACCTGCACCAATTGCAGAATCAGGTCAGATTGAAGTCGCACCAGAGGAGTGCAATCTTTATTATGACACCCTTGTGTCTTCTCGTTAGGCTTTCACTGGTAGTCTGGTGTCAGTTTACATGTAGCATTATTGTGCTTATGTCTAGTATTCAACTTACCAGACGACTGACAAGGAAGTGGAATACTTCTGGCACTGGCCGCGCCCAGCAACTTATAGTGGGCTGTGCTTCAACTGACACCTCTTATGGTTGGGAACATGGAGCTTTCCTTCCCACTCCCAAAAGGTTTCATTAGGGAACTCTTTTTGCATGACTTCCGTCACTAGCCTATGTACCATAAACAACTTGTGTGGGTCATCAACCGAAATCTGCTTCTTGCCATCTTGGCACAGGTTGAACATGGTCGGTTTTGATAGGGACACCGTTCCCTAGCACAGTTAGAGAAATTTAGTAGTCAGAAATAGGATTGGAGTTCAAGATCTGAATCAAAAAGCACAGAAAGAAGGGAACTGTTGTCAGCCTGCAGGAGTGGCGCTACAAGCATCTCCATAACATTACTTGCAGTTAGAAGTATCCATCAGAAAGATAACAACCAATGTCAAAGTGCAGGGGTGCCACCTATATAAGGTACGCGGCTCCGACATCTGCCGCAAGTTCAAAGCCACCCCATAGTCCCATGACACAAGCAACCAACATATGGGAGAAATTATCGTAATATTCCCAGATCCAGTCTGACACCTAGGATTTATTTGAAAGGGAAAAGTGAGGTTAGAAGTATCAATCAGAAACGTAAGCTTCTGATCTTCATAAGCAGATTCAGTTTTGGAAAGCAGCAATACGCATCTCTATGGTATCACACAGTAGAGCGGAAAAAAGCAATAGGAAAAAGTCACATGAAGTGAAGTGGTTGACAGAGCACTGTGGTGCAAAATCACCCTTGAGCATGTAAGACATTTAGGAACACAAATTACATTTTTGAACAATATCATATTTAGGGATGCAAAATAATCTTTGTTGCAATGGGCATTGTGGAATCATATTTAAGAGCAAAATTACAATTGAGCGCAAAATTACTTAGTTCAGGCAGAAAGTGTTATACAAGATTGCACATTACACGTAAACGCTGTACATCTGTTCACATTTCGTTGATTTAACAGAGGTGCGAAATAGCCATTTGGTGAAAACCAATAGGAGTCTGGGATCACTTGAAGGAGCATAACATGCCTCCATTGCTTTGCACTGCCTAGAAGCTTTTCTGCATTGCTCATGCAGTGCAATGGGAAACAATGTTTATGGAAAGAAAGAAAAAGAAAGAAAAAAATAGCACGTCGTAGCCAGCCATGATGCAAAATACTACTCAGGTCAGATCCATAATGTGAATGCTGCTTTCTTTAAGCAATGACCAAAAGTGGCTGACCCAAAGCAACCAATAGCTGAAATACGATGACGATAAGCTCTCTGTATGTTTTTTATTGTTGAGGACATGATCTCTGTCACACAGCTAAACATGTCTGCAATCACATGTAAAAAAGGCAGAAAAAAAACCAGAGAAATGATGGGATGATTTCTGGATCCTGTGATCCATGCTATGTTGAATAGTATAGCGCATTAACCACCTGAGAAGGTATCCAGACGCTTGGTCAAGGTGTGGTCCCAAGGTGCTCATATGAAGAGCCAGGACTTCAGCTTCTTGCATAACTCAGTAAACGAGGAGGCTCTAATGTTTTGAGAGAGATAGTTACATGTCCAGGGTACGTTGTAGGAGAATAAGCAGCCTTCAGTTTTGCTTTGGCGGATGCAGGGCATGTGTGCGAGTTAGTGAGGCAGAGCATATGTGTCTGGTGGGTTGGTAAGAGTGTATACGGCTGTTCAGGTATTTTGGCACCGTATTGTGTAGGGCTTTGCATGTGTGCATGTTCCATGAGGTGCAGTAAAGCACAAGTTACTACTTGTGTAACGATATATCTGTAAGAGACATTAGTTAGTGAAAGATTCCTTACCTTAGAATATCCCCAGGTGTCAGACTGGCTCCGGAAAGATGGAAAGGCGTACAACAGACCCCAACTCCACTTGCGACGAAAAGCGTCGCCGAGCGAGTGCTGCCTTGGAAATTCCAGCGTGCAGAACTGATGACATTTCGCGTTCTCTTCGGTGGCGAATAGATCTAACCAAGGCTCCCCCCACTGCTGAAAGAGAACTTGCACCATGTCCGAGTTCAGACGCCATTCGTGATCCATCAAGCACCGGCGGCTGCGTTTGCCCGCCCATGCCTTCAGAGAACCTGCCAGGTGTTGAACCACCAAGGTGATGCCTTGATGTTCCAGCCATGTCCAGAGGTGCAGAGCCTCCTGACAAAGTCCAGGACCCCACCCCGCCCTGTTTGTTGCAATACCACATGGTGGTGGTGTTGTCCGTGAACACCTGCACCACACTTCCCTGGACAGAGGGAAGGAATGCCTTCAGTACAAGTCGGATCGCCCGAAGCTCCAAAAGGTTGATATGGAGCCGGGACTCTGCCGAAGACCAGAGTCCTCTGATCTCCGCCTCTCCCAAGTGGCCTCCACATCCCAGGAGGGACGCATTCGTCACCACTGTGTGCTCCGGTTGGGAAAGGGAGAGGGATCTGCTATTGACCCAATCACGATTTGTGAGCCACCAGAGATCTGGACATGATCGGACAGGTTGCCCTGATGCTGCGCCCACTGGAACTTCAGGTCCCACTGCAGAGCCTGCATATGCCACCTGGCATGCAGCACCAGCAGGATGCAGGAGGCCATCAGGCCCAGGAGCCGGAGGGTCATCCTTACAAACCCGGGATAGAGGCTGAAAGATCGGCATCATAGCCTGAATATCCCGGACTTGCTCGTGAGGGAGGATAAACCTGAAACCACATAGAATCCAGAACCGCTCTGATGAAGGGGAGCTTGTGAGAGGGACTCCGGTGCGACTTCGGCACGTTGATGGAGAACCCCAGCAAATGCAGGAGGTCGGCCGTAGTCTGGAGGTGGTTGACGACTGCTTGGTTTTAACAACCAGTCGTCGAGGTAAGGAAAGACTGACACCCCTGACCTGTGCAGGTGAGCTGCACCACCGCCATCACCTTCATGAACACCCGAGGGGCGCTGGTAATGCTCCTGGCCTACCGTGAACCGCAGGTAACGCTGGTGGGCCGGCAGGACGGGGATGTGAAAATAGGCTTCCTGCAAGTCCAACGCTGCCATCCAGTCTCCAGGGTCGAGGGCAGCCAAGACCTGAGCCAGAGTCAGCATTTTGAACTTCTCCTTCCGGAGGAAGCGGTTGACGTTCCGGAAGTCCAAGATGGGACGCAGACCCCCTTTGTCCTTCTTGGGGACCAGAAAGTAGTGGGAATAACAACCACTCCCTACTTCCGGCCCAGGAACGCACTAGATGGCCCCCTTGGCCAAGAGGGCCGTAACTTCCTTTTGGAGAGTTGCCAAGTGGTACCCCGACATGCGGTGGAACTGAGGTGGCATGGCTGGAGGGGTGGAAGGGAAAGGAGTAACCCTTGCGAATGATTTACAGCACCCACTTGTACGATGTAACAGCGTGCCAGTAGGGGAGGTGATGGCGGATCCTGCCACCCACTGGCGTGGGGTACTCCACAAAGCACGGATTAGGAAGGTTTGGAGGCAGAAGCAGGGGGGCAGAGGTGGACTGACCCCCACGCTGATTCCCAGACCCGCCCCTGCGGAAGCCGCGTCCGCAGAGTCTGGTTATGCACAGGCATGCCAAAGGAACGTGCCTGGGCGCCTCTGCCGTGGCCACGAAAGGAACGAAAACCAGGAGTGGCTGGGCCTTTCGTGGAAAGACCCAAAGACTTGGCCGTGGCCCGCGAGTCCTTAAAACGCTCCAGTGCACCGTCTGCCTTATCGCCAAACAGGCGAGTGCCATCAAAGGGCATATCCATGTGCGAGCTTTGGACATCTGGAGAGAACCCAGTAAGACCTCAGCCAGGCGTGGCGACGAACCGCCACAGTCGTAGAGATCGCTCTATCCAGCAAATGGCGAACTTAGCCGCATCCTTACACTCAGCAACAGCTTGGGACAGCACAGCCTGGGTCTCCTCAGGACACTGAGACAACACCTGTGCAACTGTATCCCACGCCACGTGGGAATAGCAGCCCAATAGGCATGCGGTGTTCGCCGACCGCAGCCTCAAGCTGGCCGAAGAGAACAACCGCTTACCGAACTACTCCAGCTTCTTAGAGTCCTTGTCTGGCGGAGCTGTGGGAAAGGCACTTCGCGACCTCGAGGCTTGGATGACCAGGGTCTCAGGCGTAGGATGTGTGGTCAGAAAAGCGGGGTCACCTGGCACCGGGTGGTGACGCCTGCCGACATTCATATCCACAGGTGCCCCTGTGGCCGGCCGCGACAAAGTGCCCAACAAGACGTCAGTGAGGGCATCATTAAATGGTAGCAGGGACTCCGACGAAGTGGACGTCGTCTGGAGCACTTCAGTGAGGAGATTAGTTTTGAGGGCCACCATAGGGAGATCAAAGTTGAGGACCTCAGCAGCCCGACGGAGCACCATCGTGTAGGAGGCGCTCTCCTCCATGGTAGGCGGGGGAGAGGCAAACCCCGGGTCAGAGGAGACGTCGAGGTCACCGGCATCCTCCAAGTCGTCCACCCAGTCCTGCTTGGAGTCACACTGATGGGCAAGAGGGTCCTTATACCCCTCCCAGTCATCCTCCACCTCTGCCACATGGGGAACAGACCACGGCAGCAGAAGGAACAAACGGCGCCGAGAACGGCGCCGGCCGCGGACAGATCCCAGGTAGGAACAAAATGGTCCTGGAACCTGGGCAAAGGCGGGACAAACAGCACCCACTGCGGCACCGGAGGCGGAGCCGAGGGTGGCGCTGGGGCCGGCAGCGCTGGACCATGAGGCGCCGTGGCCGGAGCCAACGGCGCAGGATCCTGTGGCGCCGAAGCTGGATCCGCCGGTGGCCCAACAGGATCCGGACATGGGACCGCGGGGACCGAAGGTGCACCAGCGGGAGCCTGAGGCCTAAAGAGGCGGTCCATGGTAGTAAGAAACTCTTGCATCTGTGCGGGAGTCGCCGACGGACTCGGCTAAGGTGGGTAGGCCGCGGGACTCCCAGGCTTCGAAGGAGCGGCGGGGACAGAACCCCTGTCCCCCTCGTCCGCATCCGGGGACCGACGGGGGGACGTCGAAGAGTGAACACGCTTCTTCGAATTCTTTTTGTGTCGTCTCTTACCCAAATACGAGGGTGAAGACTTGGAGCCCAAGGAGCGACGACTGCAGCCCCGCAAGCGTTCCCTGGAACGGCCCCTGGACCGGGAACGGCGCTGGGACGAGTGCCGGACCTCCAGCAGCTTCCGGCGCTGCTCCCTCAAGGCTTTCGGGCCATGGCCCGACAGGACCAGGAGTCGTGGTCGGTCTCCAGGCAGTAGAGCCAGACATCGTTGGGGTCCGCCACCAACATATTGTGACGGCAGGCCCCACAAGACTTAAATCCAGGCATCCCTACGTGCACCAAGGAAACCAAAATTGTACAGGAGACAAAAGTCTCAAAAAGGTTAGTCAAAAAGTGACTAAGGTACGTGCTCTAACCGGATCTGTGCTTTCTGGCGCGGAAAAATAAAGAACTGACGTCAGCATGCATGGGTGGCACCTAAGTAGTCTCCGTGACGTCATCTCGGCACTTACCATGCCAGCGACGGACACTGAGCCGCACAACGCCACCTACTAACGCGCAGGTGTACTGCTAGCAAAACTTTCCGGATCCAGTCTGACGCCTGGGGATATTCTAAGGTAAGGAATCTATCACTAACGTGTCTCTTTCAGATAGAACAGTTGTAGGCTGGAACTTTTATGGACGCAATTGGTTGTTCCTTGAAACAGTGTCACCTAGCACAGGTGATGAGAGCTTGCGAAATTGTCCCAGACCAAGCTGAAAAATGGTTAGGATACAGGACGAGGACTCTTAAGAAATGGTCATCAGAAAAGGCTATTCCTGCTGTAAAGTATCCCTATTCCTCACAATTTGAATCGGTTTTATTATCATGAAGGCTTCATTAACCTACTACAAAAAGGCGGGCATTAAATCGCATTTCAATGATTTAGTGTTTGGCAAAAAGTCAAATATGTTCTACACTTACTTTCTCTGCAGTCTCTAGTAATTGATTATTAGTTTGTTGGCTGTGTTAACTCTGTCAGGCAGATAACTGAGATATGCACCTGCTGAACCAATTAAAGCCACTTCATTTTGTTAGACTTCAGAACAAACTGGATTCGGCAAGGATGCAGTCAAAAAGTCTTTCCTGCCACAAATGCCAATAATCTTAACGTCTATTACAGGGAGATCCACAGCACCAATTCATACTTGCCGCTATGCAGCTTTTTTCTGGTGCCACTGTCACAATTCTTTCATGGATTATCCACTACAGTGGTAGAGTATTCATATACAAGCCTTTATAGTTATGCTCTGAGTCTTCACTTGATTATGAACTATGTCAAAACGCTGCCTTTGCTAGCTCCAGATAATCAAGTGGCAACAAAAATGAATAAAAATAACTCGTGTGATTCCATCAATACTTATATTAAGCTTTTACTTTTTATCTCTTCCAAATGACATATATCCATTGTTGCGCTTTGAATGGACAATGCGGTCAGTCTTCTTATAGAAACGTACTGAAATCATAACAGTGTGGTATAAATCCCTTTCAAAGCTCATATGAAAGATTAAGTCAAAAGTATCCCGAGGTTGATCAAAAGCTGGTGATTCCTGCTATGTACAAGCAATGTGTTAATCTATTTCATCCATTTTTTTCATGAAGAAGCCAGACATTTAAAGTTGTCATTTTGTTGGCCTCGATTCTCCAGATACCAAGCATTTGGAGTGAAATATTTGTAAAACATGGTGCATGTGGTTTCTTGTCTACATTTTCCAGCCCTGGATTAGTACAGACACAAACGAGAGAGCATGCTAGCTTCAATCGACACACAAGTCACCATGAAGAATTCACTGGTAGCGCTTCTTTCAAACTAGTTTACATGTTTTGGCTGCCTTTTCTTCACAGCCAAAACATCAGGCACTGCAAACCATTACAATTACAAATGGAGCAAAGGCCCATGCACACTTGGTGCCAACAACTGCACTAGAAGCCAACACTTTATAGATCAACCTTTCAATCCCCTCTATGGGGTGCAGGTAGTGGTGGGTAAGCGCTACCATTACAGAGTGACAATGCCCTGATCTACACCCAAACTAAGGCGTAGGATTGATCCCCTCTACAAGGATATATCCAGTGGCAATATTATCAAACTGGCAAATTTTCCCGACACCATGACTTCACCACGAGATATGACTTATTACATCCTTTCATTTGCAGGGGGGATGTTTTGTGCGAATGGTAAAGTATCCTAAAATCGTCCAGTCTAACAAAACCCTGTATTAATTCAAAACAATGTTACCCTATTCAGTATGTTTTCATTGGAAACGTTTCACCACCAGGATTACAGAAAAGCATTTACTACTGCTGTTAAATCATCAGTAAAAAAAACAAGAATTCAAGAAATTAAAGTGCTGGCTAATTTTAAAATCTGGTATTAAGATAAGATCATAGGCAGTACAATGCCTATAACTAAAAGTAAATCTTTCTAAGCAACAAGAACGGGCAATTCGCGCTAATATAATTAAGAGTTGCATATGTTTTGATGAAAAGTGCAGACTGCTAAAAAGTCAGATAAGGGCGTGGCCGGGCATGATTGCTAATCGGACGTAATCCGTCTCGGCTCCCGGTCCGTGCTTATGTCTCGGGAGCATACCAGCTGAAATACGGCATCACCACTGCCGCCACGAGCGGCGAACAAGAGTCCTAAGGTTTGTGAATGTAGGGGAACCAAGAATCTGCAGCAGGCTTTTCGTAGAAGCCATTACGGAGCCCCGACAGTCCGGCCGCGATACCGCTCAAAATGGCAGCCGCCACTTAATGAACGGCTGAGGGGCCTGCCTGGTGTGGGGGAGGTCACGGAGATAAAGCGGCTTGGGATCTCCTCTCCCCTCAGTGACTAAGCTACATTGTTGTCTGCCGTTACCGCCCCTGTCAAAGTGGAGAACTACGAGGGGGAATCCTCAGCAACAGCCAGCACGAACGATACGCACTTCACTGCTGATGCAATCAGGTGTGTTGGGGGCCCCATGTGCGTGGAGTACGGGAGGTGCTCCATAGGCGGAGACGATCAAGCTTGCAATATATAACCTGGGCAACCTGGCGTGGGAGGACGATCGGCTCACGGGATCCATGCCACCAGCGCCTGACTTTTTAAAATGGCGGACGGGACACGGGCGAGCCGCGCTAGGGGACCCACGTAAGGCCCGCAACCATCTTCTGATTTCCAGCGGCAGAGGTTAAGTACAGCGGTGGTATCCAGTGGCGGTGTCCAGGCAGCAGTGTCCAGGCGGGGGTCTCGAGCGGCGCCACAACCACTCCGAGCTGCATCGCTCCACCGAGAGGCACTTAGACCCTGCGCACCTAGGCAGAAATACGCCCAACACTCAAGAAGAGCCCGATCTCTGCCCTTTCCCCGCGGGGTGAACTGGCAGATCCGAGGAGGACGACTGCACACCTGGGCCCTGAACTGTGCCGATCCACCCCGCTGCAACAGGAGCACATAGTGGGAACTTGCTTTGCCAAGGGGGAACAGACAAGCTCCTGTGTAACAATGCGGGACCCCTGAAGTTGTAAGGTCAAGGGGATCATCCGACAAGCTGGCGCTCACATCACGCCCTGTCCCCTAAGAGGCTAGTGCATACGCTCTGAGAGACCAGTGGCCTACTAGAAGGAAGGGAACAGACCCCTGCAGACGCCCCCAACAATCAGCGGTGGCACCAGCCTACAGAGATCAGATAGGGCGGTAAAGGCCTTTCGTAAGGTGGAAGTTGCGATATCACTGGACCCGCCTCTATGCTGCCAAAGAAGACGCTCACCAAAGCCACAATTAAAGTTTTCAACTTCTTCCCTCCCGTGGATAACAATTTGCCTTCAGGTCACGACGACAGCACAGACACCATGGCCCTCATGAAGGATGACCTCATGGCTTCCCTGCGGGATTTCAAAACAGAACTCCAAAAAGAACTTAGCCAGGACATTAAGGCCTCCATTGACCAACTGAAGACCAACCTCAATGAAAGACTGGCCACCTTCCAACAGGATGTGGACTCGGTGGGAGTCAGAGTGGTGGATTTGGAGACGCAGACTCAAGAAGTCGACAATAGGACCTCTGACATGCAGGACAAAATGCACACTCTTCAGGATCAACCTCTTCAAACCCAACTGAAAGCTGAAGATTTGGAAAACCGGGTTTGAAGAGACAACCTACGGATCCGTGATCTAGAGGAGGGGGCGGAAAGCCCGGATCTGGAAGCTTTCCTCTAAGGCCTATTTGCTGAGATCCTAAGTCCAGAAACTCTTAAAATCAAGCTGGAGCGGGCTCACCGTGTCCGAGGACCACCGACCGGAGAACGGAGGGAAACACGAGACATACTGACGAAATTCCACTTCTATAAGGTGAAAGAAGCAGTCCTGTTGGCGGCCAGAAAACATAATATGATTTCTGTCCAAGGTCATACCTGCAGCATCTACGACGACTTGGCACCCGCAACCTTAGCGCGGGGGCAGCAGCTTCGGCCCATTACTTCCAAACTGCGTGATGACAAAGTCAGATACCGCTGGACATATCCGTTCGGCCTGAGTTTTGAGTACAAAAATAAGCAATGCCACATTACGGAATTGAGGGAAGGGCTCGATTTACTGGGTCTCTCTACAACCGACATTGAACCTTCCCAAAGTAAAGTGCAAGGGACACATCCACCTGGCTCATCACCGTCACAATGGTCCACGAGCTCAAGGGGAAATCACAAGTGAGGCAGGAGACAAGAGATTACAGCATATGACCCCTCAAGGATTGCGGAGCAATACTTCCTTACTTTGGTCAGGGAACATCCAACACGACAGGCACACCTGCGAGGTCTACGCATGTCTACTTGGGAAACTGATACCATTGTCTTACTTGGGAGGGATGTGAGCAGGGGGGAGATGTCTCGGGGAAAATGGTAATTACAATAGGATCGTGGAACGTTAAGGGACTCAATTCGCCACAAGAGGCAACACATCTGGAAATATCTCACTGACCACCACTTTGACATTGTGGCCCTTCAGGAGACTCCCCTCCGCAGAGCTGAAGAATCGCGGCTTAAACACAAAAAATACTCCCTTATTTACAGATCCACAGCACTCATTAAACACCTGGGGGTTTGCGCTTCTATTCCATTCCTTGACGAAATTTCAACCACTGGCCATCCAATCAGACAAGGAGGGTAGGATGGTTATGGTCAAGGGTATACTGAGGGGTAAACTTAGTACCTTTATCGCGGCCTATGCACCCAACACAGGCTAAACGGGTTTCTTAACAACCCTAATGGGCAAATTAGATAATTTTGCAGAGGGGCCAAAGGTTCTCATGGGGGACTTTAACCTCACTTGGCAGGCAGACTTAGACAGCACACACTCACACCGAGCTGAATCTAGCTCATTTACCGCAGACATTAAGCAGAGAATATCTGACTCTGGACTCTGCGACGCTGTCGAACTATGTACCCTCAGTCTAGGGACTACACGTTTTACTCCCACATGCACCGCACCTATTCTATGTTGGATTATATCTTTAT
This sequence comes from Triturus cristatus, assembly GCF_964204655.1. NCBI lineage: Eukaryota > Metazoa > Chordata > Amphibia > Caudata > Salamandridae > Triturus > Triturus cristatus. The sequence goes on from NC_140582.1 coordinate 970,739,369, forward strand.
CAGTCAAAACCTATTGGGCAGCCTCAAGGAGGCTAAGATTTTCCCCCTCTCTCTTTCAGTGGGGGGTGGCCTCGGTGACCACGACTAAATGTTATTTCCCGATCTCCTTTACACGGGATAGGGTGCTGCGCACCGAACTCCGAGAAGCGATCACAGACTTTTTAAAACTAAACAGAGCTGAGGACACCTCTGTGGACAATACATGGGACGCTTTTAAAGCAGTCATCCGGGGAAAATGCATTGAGCTCAACTCCACACTAAACAGACAACGTACTAAAGAGAGGGAGAACCTAGAGACAGAATTGGAATTGGCAGAGAAGGCACACAAATCAAATCCTTCCAGAGCTTCTCTTAGCACCCTTACAGCATTGCGGGGTAAATTGAAGGCTATCTATACTAATAGGGCGGAACTCAAGTTTTTGAAGCTGCGTCACATCTCATATACCCAGGAGAACAAAATAGGCAAACATTTAGCGAGGCAATCAAAAGAAAAGTGCAAGAGGGAATACATTGGAGGCAAACGGGACGGGAACAAAAAGCTCATACATGCAGATAAGGACAAGGCAGAAATCTTCGGGTCCTTTTACAGATCCCTTTACACTGGGGAAACGGGAGATGAAGAGCTGCAGGAGAACTATCTCCGGGCTTTGCAATTCCCCCAGGTATCACAATTCACGAATGATAGACTCACGGCCCCCTTAACACCAGCAGAAGTGACTGCGGCCATCACTGCTCTCAAAATACACAAGGCCTCCGGCCCTGATGGCCCACTTTTATACAACATTTGCACCCAACCTCATTCCACACCTCACTAGCCTTTTTAACCACATGGCAGAGGCCGGAGAGGCGACCCCCTCAATGGCCGAGTCTGTAGTGTCAGTTATTCCTAAACCCGGGAAAAATGTGCAACTATGTGCCTCCTACCGCCCAACTGCGCTCTTAAATTTAGATGCAAAGCTTTACTCTGCTATTTTAGAGGCTCGGCTGAACGATCTGATGCCAGATCTCATCCACCCCGATCAATCCGGCTTCATCAAAGGACGCCAGACACACAATATTAGGCGAATAATACACCACTAAAAAGCAACCAAACGCAAGATTCCAGCAGTGCTGGTGGGTCTGAACGCTGAGAAGGCCTTTGATCGGGTGGATTGGACCTTTCTCTTTCGCACGCTAACTTATTTTGGCTTCGCAGATAAATGTATTCAAATGATTAAAGCCAACTACGCACACCCCCGCTCTAGGGTGCAGGTCAATGGAGTGCTTTCGGCCCACTTTTCTCTAACGAGAGGTACTAGGCAAGGGTGCCCATTATCACCTTTACTATTTGCCCTTAGTATTGAGCCATTAGCAATGTCAATTAGAGAAACCCAGACGATTAAAGGGATACCCTTCAGGTGTGAATCATAAAATCTCTTTTTGCAGACGATGTGCTCCTGTCCCTCGCAAAACCCTCAATATCGCTTCCCACACTCCAATCTGAGCTGTTCAAGAATGAGACAGTAGCAGGCTTTAAGATTAACCTCGATAGATCACTTATACTCAACCTCACGGTCCCAGAGGTCGAAGCCAGCGACCTACAGTCACACTCCCCACTCCAATGGACCGAATGCTCTCTTCAATATTTGGTAATTCAATTGACACCACGGGTGGAAAAGCTTTATAAGCCTAATTTCCCGACTGCTCTTAAACTCCAAAACGACCTTAAGTGCTCAAAGCCCATGTTCATCTCCTGGTCTGATCGAATACATGTGATCAAAATGACGGTTCACCACAAACTGCTATATCTCTTTCAGGTTCTACCTATTGAACTAAACACAACATTTTTACCTAAAATTAAATCCATGTTCACCCGGTTCATATGGTAAGGACGGAGGGCACGTTTATCGTTCACACGTTTATGGCGCCCCAGAGCGGAGGGAAGAGTGGGACTACCTGATCTAGGCCTATATTACAAAGTTGCTCAGTTGCATGTAGTGACTGAGTGGTTTAAAAGAGAATCAGAGAAACACTGGCTTCATATGGATAGAGCTATTGTAGGGAGGACAATATGGGATTTAATATGGAAGCCCAAGAAAGAGAGGCTGGCAAATGCTTATATCAGTACCCCCACCCGCACCACTTTGAAAGTGTGGGACATGGTGACGGGGAATGATCAGTGGACCACTTTACCCTCCCCATACACGCCGATCCATTTTAATCTGGCCTTTCCACCAGCCATATGGGAAGGCCCCTTTGACGCCTGGAGAGAGGGAGTCTGCCTAATGTTAGATCATTAATTTCTCAATTAAGATATTCTCACATTCGATAGTTGTAGAAGAGATTTCCACCTAAACCAAAACGAACACCGTTCCACTACCTCCAACTCCGACACTGGGCTCTCACTTCTAACGTTGATGAGGCAGCTACAAGGGTGAAAACGGGATTTGAAAGATTCGTGAGGACGGCGGGTTCCATGAAAGGGGTAATTTCATTGCTATACAATCATCTCCTCTCCTCCACACACTCAGCGCGTCCCAGATATATGTCTATGTGGGAAGAGAACTAGTAGATATAGAGTGGGATGCCCTATGGTCCGACATCACAAAATTTTCTCTCTAGAACTAAGGGACACATTTGAAAACATTGATGGACTGGTACCTATATCCTGCCAAACTCAAACATCAAACCAAAGCAGATAAAGCTATTATGTGGACGTGCTCAGGAGCTGCGATGGTAACAATCGCAGCCGCCTGGAAGAGAAAGTCAGCTCCTACTTTTACTTTGGCACTCGCGCCTTTGGAAACCACTTTGTCTTGAGAGAATGGCAGATATCTTCTGTGATGATTTTAAAAGCTTTGAACACAAGTGGGGACCACTGGTTGCCTTTCTTACACAGGGCTTGCCACTGGCAGTATGTCCACCTACAATCAGAGACATGCATCTCTTCCAATTTTAAACACCTGCATATGACCAGACAGTGAAATACTCTCCATAGTTAGAACTGCCGCCACTTACCTTGTTGCTAGTGGGGTGGGGGGAGGGAGGGGGGTGGTAGTTTTTCCTTTTGTGTTTTTTTCTTTTTCTCCTATACTTGAGTTTCTATTGGGGGACCTTCCCGGTTGGAAGGGTAGGGCAACAATCCTGTCGCAAAAGAAAGCCGGGTTATCTGTTCGCATTTTCCCAAAGGAGGTATCCTAGGCCTGTACAATACTGCACACTGTACTGGTTATTATAGAGTTCCCATAAAGGAAGGCTTGGATATGATTGCATAAGCGAGCTCAACCTCACTACTTTGCATGTTACAATGCTTTGTACTTCTGATCTTGAAACTCATTTTGTTGTAATGTACGAAGTGTATGCCCAACAGAAATGCTAATAAATATACATTTGACAAACAAATGTCAGATAAGGAAAACGAGAAGACTATCAAACCCGACTAAGAAACTCCTCCAATACTGAAAACAGACTATAAAGCGGGTAAACAAAAATTAGAAATTGTACTAAAAGAAGTTCTGAAAAGTGTGATGGATGTGATCACAACAAAATATTTTAGAACTTCCGGCCATTGATGCAGCATGGCTTGGGAAATGAGAATGAGTGCAGACTGTGGTTGGGGAAGAAATGTGCGTGGAATACCTCGAGAAGATGTATTCAAACTGTTATTGAGACACCCCAGAGGTAAAGGTTACAAAAGGTAAGGAGAGTATCTCTCAGTTCTCATTGGAGTCTATAAAGAAAACAATTGTGTCTTTAAAACTCGGTCGGTCACTATAATCTACCAGTCATCATTAAAATAAATTCGGACTTAGACCAAGCTCTTCTTTTTGGTGATTCAAAGAAAACTAAAAACAGGGATCTTCCCTGGAAGCTGGAGATTATAAAGGCCATATTTCAAGAAGATAATAATATTTTACTATTTTGATCAAACTGCTCTCCAAAATAATCCTGGTGGCACTGAAATAGTGGAGAGCGACTGAATATATAATCCTGATTTAACAGGGAGGCTTCATGGAGGTACATTCCATCCTAGGTCGCTGCTTTCTTTTTTGGACCACAGCTAAGAAAACCATTGAACAAAAGGATAACCCATTTTGTTGCTTTGAGGACTTCTGTCCGGCTTTTGACTTGTTGGATCATAATGCCTTGTAGGAAATATTAATGAAATTCTAAATGCCAAGTATATAGTATCCTGCAAGAGTTGCATGGAGGGAACTGGACACAAGTAAAACCTGATAAGGAGGGGGACACCTCACATAAAATAAACATTAAGAATGGGTTGACCCAAGGATTTGTGTTGACCCCATTATTATTTTCGATCTATCAGATCGTCCATCACAGTTAGCAGGAACGGAGAGTTTCAGTCTTAAAATGAGTGTCACATTTCCCGTCTCCTCTATTCAGATGATGGTTATTATGGACAAGACAAATTGATCTCAAGAGGAAATTAGTAGAGTTTGATAATATTATTTGGGGTTTTATATAGCGCCTGAATCACCCCCGAAGGGGTATCTCTGCGCTTCAGACTGTGCTGCTGGACAGGCGGACGAGCATTATTAGAATAGAGCAGTCTTAAGAAGCTTTCTGAATCGGAGATAGTCAGGACATTGTCTCAGGTAAATGGGGAGCTGGTTCCAATAAAGGGGAGGGAGGTAGGAAAAGGTTTCCCACCTAACCTTGATTTCCCGACCTGTGGGACCAAGAGAAGCGATTTGGATCCTGACCGGAGGGTCCTAGAAGGGACTTAATGATTACATTTCTCGGCGATGTAGAGGGGGCCCATTGTTCTACAAGGCCTTGTGGACGGTGCAGCAGAATTTGAATTTAACCCGCTTGTGCACTGGAAGCCAATGAAGCTGTTGAAGGAGAGGAAGGGAGGCAGATTTTGGGGGGGCATTCAAGACAAGGCGCACTGCGGTGTTCTGAACCACCTGCAATCTGCTAAGCGAGGACTCGTTGGCTGAGACCAGGAGAGCATTGCAGTAGTCTAAGCGGCTTACTATCAATGTCTGAATGAGGGTTTTGCGAGTGGAATCTGGGAGGAAAGGACAAACTCGCCGTACCAAACCCAGCACGTAAAAGCAGGAGCCAGCAGTATAAGCAGCATGCTCCTTCATGGTCAAGGCCCGCTCTAGGCGAATGCCCAGGTTTTTAACAAAGGCCTTAGGGGCAAGGGGGGTGGGGGGATGCCAAGGGCTACCGGCCACCAGTCTGGTGTCCACAGCATAGTTGCCTCTCCGAAAAGCATATTCTCTGTCTTCCCTGCGTTGAGTTGGAGAAAATTGATTTTCATCCAATTTGCTATGGCTATCATTGCCGCAGAGAAGGTAGACTGAACAGAGGGGGTGGATTTATTAAATGAGAAGAGGAGCTGAGTGTCGTCAGCATATGAAATGGGCGTACAGCCACAGGTCCTGAGGAGGTTGGCCAAGGAAGCAACATAGATGTTGAAGAAGGTAGGGCTCAAACATGAGCCCTGGGGAACTCCCTTGGTCATGGTCCCTTGAATATGGCCTAAATTGATGGTCTGAGAACGGGAGGACAGAGAGCTCGTCATCCACTGAAGAGCAGGTCCTCGGAGTCCAATCTCCTCCAATCTCCTGAGCAAGATCTGGTGGGAGACCATGTCAAACGCGGCAGAGAGGTCCAACAGTGCGAGAATCGTTGATTGGCCACTGTCTAAGGTCATCCTGATATTATCCGTGACCTCCAACAGGGCAGACTCCGTGCTGTATTTGGCCCTGAAACCAGATTGAGAGGAATCCAAACTACATGTAGATTCACATGGTCAGACAGATGTTTCTTAATGTATTTTTCCAATACTTTGCTCAGGAGAGGTAGTAAAGAAATGGGACGGAGAGTATTGTACTAGCAACATTTTACAATAAATATGGATAAAACAAAGGTTATGGTGGTTGGGAAAGAAAAGCAGAATTATTAATGGCACCTTGGATATGCAATAAGTTCAGAAACATTACATATCTACAGAGGTGGTTTTGTAAAAATATGCAGTGGAATGAACATATAATCACTAATTGCTAGTGGACTTTCGTCTATATTTGGTCCTAACCAATTTAGTAAAAATTATGTTGGTCCATCATTAAGACTAGTTTTCCCTTACTCGACAATTACACAGCCACAATTTCAATACAGTGCAGCAATAATATGCCGAGTGGTAAATAGGAATTGAATCGACTGGAAGGAAAGTGTTCAAATAATCTGTTATGCCTCCCAAATTGTTCAATGATTAAGGCCATAAGAATAAAAAAACAATCTAACATGCTCAAAGATAAAGACAGCATTTTCAAGTAATAACAGCGTTTGTACATGTGGGTTGAGTAAAGAATACGCTACCCATTCTATTAGACTTTAACTGGCGAATTTTTAGTCAGTATGGGATACAATGTTGGAGACAGGCTGGTAAATGTTTAATAGATAACTTGCAATAGGAAGATTTCTAAAAGCTGTGAATAATTTTTGGAGATTTTAAATGTTTTGTACTTAGGTTCAGGTAATTCAATAATATATTCTTCTTTATAAAAAGCGGCTGTTTTAACACCTGCGGTCTAAATAAGCATTGCTTTTTACAGAGCGATTTAAAATCCTAAAATAAGAAAATCGGGCACATTTTAACAGATGCAGCCATTTATTTATTTAGAGTCATGAAACTCAGCTCACATAAAAGCTGTACAATTGACCTCGAGGAGGCATTAGTAGAGGTTGTCTTGACTCTTACTGAATGAGCAGGATTTGAACAGGACACACCGTAAGCAACTAAATCATTGACAAATACAATAGGTCTTACCTATTAGTTTTGCCAACGCTTTTTCCAATGCTGTTTTGAATTGCCAAAAAGAGCAGCAAAAGCACCAATTCTGTGTGGAGTGGGGGAGCCTAGCATGATGTGAGGTATATGCACGCCCAGTCGGCCTTTTTTTCCCTTTAAACCACCACTCCAAGATGGTGGATGCGTTAGCAGAAATATATATTCACTGAAAAAAAACATAGGTTACAGGGATATTATAGTAAGGTTGATGTTTTACCCACACAAAATCATAGAAATTCAGAGGTTATAGTTATATTTATACTTGTGTTAAGAAACTAAAACTCAGGGCCTAAAGTAACTTAACAGCACAAGACCGTTTCTTCAGATAAGTAAAATTAGAACTTCTGAATTTCTAGGTTTTGTGTGGGTAAAACGTCGCAGTATTCTCCCCTCCTACCCAGAGTGAATTTCTATTTTTTTTTTTTAATGTAAACTAATATATAATTACCGTACATTAATTCAACCCCGTGGTTTCTGGACATAGGCCAACCCCTCCGCATGCATCCAAACCCATGGCCTTTGGTCGTGTCAGGTGGAGATATGGTGTGTGAGGTTTTCCCACCTCCCAATGGGCTTCGAATCCGCGGATCTTTGATTTACGCCCTCAAAATATTTTTGGGGCCATTTCTTGCCCCCTCAATGTGTCATAGAGTCAAGATACCCGGATGCTACCCATGAATCCATCGCAAGTGGATCCACGTCCCTAGATATCTATTAAAAAATAAATTAAAAATCCCAAACTACTGAATGGATTTATATCAAATTACAAAGAGGTTGTTTTCTGGACCAACATCTACCTTTCGGCCTAATTTGGTGCAATCCCATTCGGCGGTTCCGGATATAGCAGCGTTTAAAAATTGCAAAAGCCCCATAGACAATGCATAGGGAAAAATGCAGCTCTAGGCCCTCCCAAAGGAATAACAAGCTTTTCCAATGCAATAGGTCTCACATTTTTTCTTTAGAGTTAGAGCTATTGGCGTTGCAAATGTAAATGTTTTTTACCTAAGTGTTTTGGAGTGGATGTATGTGATGGCAATTGTGTTTTAAAATGAATCTATAAGGAAGTGAGTTGGGGCGTGTGCAAGATGGCGACTGTGTAAGTCGCATCTCTTGGAGCTCCGCCGGACTTTAGGGTCAAAGAAATCCAGGCGAGGGAGTCTGGCGTCTGGAAGGACCCTAAGTGCATATCAGAGGAGGGTGGTGAGCACCTTGATCGCGCTGCGGTCCCAGAACTTGCTCTAACGCGGCCCTCTGGCAGCGAGGTGGGACCTGTCCAGGAGCCGAATTGGAGGCCGTTGAGAGAGCGCGGCACCTCGGAGCGGTCCCTTCCCCGTGAGTGGGACAGAGTGCAGCGCGGCGGTGAGGTTTTGCCGCCACCCCCCTCCCCCAGTCTCAGTGGTAGTGGTGGGGTCGCCTTGTTTGGTGCGCGGGGAGCGGCCTATGACTTGCTGGAACACGCGAAGCTCACCGCACGCTATCGCCTCACCCTGCACCCGCCCCCACAGCTGGAGGCGTTCTTCCACGTGGGATTAACCCCTTATTGGATTGTTTGGGCTGTGGAGGGCCCCATGCAGAATACGCTTAGCAAGGGCCCGAGACAGCGGCCTACTGTGGCCCACGACTGCAGGCAGGCCCACCTTGCAGGAGACATTTTGCAGCACGGAGCTGGCCTTGGTTCCCCATGGTCAATGGCTGCGGGGGGGGAGGGGGGGGGGAAATCGGAAGTCCAAGGACCCCTAGTATACAGATTTGAGCACTGAGGCCTTCCACCATGATCTAGACTGCGAGCCCAGGCGGAGATCCCATTGGGCTCTCTGAGAACTATCTGCTTGGAGGGAGCGGGGCCACTTTGGTGCTAGCTGCATCTCTCCTCTATTCTGCGCACTTGGACCTACTTCAAGGGCCCCACACCAAGCTTGCCACTACCCAACCCCAGCGTTACTTTAACTCCATATCTTGAGGCGAGGGCCCCGGCGAGCGGCCTTCTGCAGCCCTTTGGTGGTGAGCCGGGCTGCCTCCCATCAGGAGTGGGAATTGACACCCCCCTCTCTTTCCTTCCCTTCGCCCTAGGTGGAGGGGGTTTGACGGCGGAGACCCACCTGCCTGCGTCAGCCTGCTCTGCAGAATCCATGGAGATGGGCTTCTGAAGGGGGTGCACCAGCCTTCCTTCGGTGGCAGACGCTGACTTTGGAGAAAATGTCCACACATCGCCAAACAAAGAAGGACCCCTCAGTAAAGGACATGTTCGCCCGCTCGAGCATGAAGAAAACCGACGCAACGAGGGGGAATGATGACCAGGGGGAGCACTCAGAGGGCCAGTGGTGGAGAGGGGAGCCGAGAGAAACCCCCGCTCACTCAGGCATTCATGGAGCGGCTGTTCGGTACCCTCCGAGATGATGTTGCGGAGCTCAAGCGCGACATTGTCTCGGACATCAAGGGGATGCGGCAGGATCTTGCAGTACTTGACCAAAGGATGGATTCGCTGGAGTGGAATCAAGATGACCAAGAGGAGGAGGTAGAGGCCCACAGCAGGGAGCTCCTGGAACTCCAAGATCAGAACTACGCTATCAAATAGAACCGTTCTATAAAAAAAAAAAAAATCTTTTTTGCAGAGTTTTATATAGCGCGAACTTGACCCGAATCCAATCAGGTAGCAGAGCGCTTTACATAGCACCAGTTACGTTACAAGAGGACACACATTAATTGTTAGGCACGGGGAGATTAAGTGATTTGCCCAGAATCACAGGATGTTCAGCGTCATTACCGAGACTCAAACCCAGTTCCGCAGGTCCGAGCGCCCTAGCCGTTAGCCCAACTCCTCTCCCCAATATACATATTAAGGGGGTGCCAGCCAGGGCCATCTCATCTGACTTGGAAGGATTCGTGATCCGCCTTTTCAAACATGTGACACCCTCTCTGCAGGATCAGGAGATTTTTTTGGGTCATACGCAGCGGGCCGGGAGGCCGGCGACCGAGCAAGGCCAACCCAAAGACATCCTCACGTGCCTGCACTACTACAGACAGAAGGAGACAATAAAAGATGGCGACCGGGGACATGAGATACACCAACTTTGAGGGAATTAAGGTTGGACTGTTCCAAGATCTGGCCCAGACAACCTTACAGAGATGTAGGGCCCTGAAACCCGTAAACGACCTGCTCCAACTCAGGAGATTCGATACAGATGGGGTCACTCCTTTCAGCTACCATTTGTGTGGAAGGAGGAGACCCGGTCGATTCGCACCTTGGCTCTCAATCCCGTGATCTTTTGGACGAGATGCGGGGGTGTTAGACCTGGCACCTTGGCGTGAGTCTCCCTCCCTCTTTTTGTCGCTGTGCCTCATGTGATTTTATGGTGTTGGCCGCTCAGCGCGCTGTGCCACTGCCAACCAGTGTCGCGGTGCGAGTGCTCCCTTTGTAAATTGTATGTGTTGGTTGGATTCCATGATTGGATTGTTTGATTTACTATCAGACCCCAGTAAAGTGCGCCAGGAGCGCCAGGGCATGTAAATGCAAACACCGCTGGTGGGCTTGCAGCACGGGTTGTGCCACCCACAGAAGCGGCCGGTAAAAGATGTCTAAGGTCTGCCACCGCAGAACCTGCGTGCAGTCTGGTACTGACACGCCGACCGACAAGTGCCCACACTTGCCGGTCCCCGAAACCTTCCCTTGGCTGCATATTAGTCACCCCTCTGGTAGGCCCACGGGCAGGGTGCATTGTGAGCCTGAGGTAGGACAAGCCTAGATGCGTGGCCTGTCCTGGTAGTGAACGGCCGCCATTTTGCTGTTCACTACTGTAAGGCTACCCTGTTCCCATAGGCCAGTATGGGCGGCCTGGATTATTACACCCTATGATCCTAACCGACCCAGGGAACATGGTAGGAGATCGAGTTTAGTATGCCTGAACTCGGAATGTTAAGGTACATCTTTTCGCAAGGTTTATTTTAATATTCCGGGTTTGCAAATGTCACTTTTAGAAAGTTGGCCTTTGCTTGCCTAACCATTTCAGCCGCCTCTGCGTGATGTGTATCTGATGTCTGGCTGGTGTGAGTGACAGGGCTGGGGGAACCCAGATGGGCAGGGCTAGGTAGCCTGGTATGAATGGGACGATCGACAGGTGGATGGGTGGGAGGAGTGCTCCTAGGTTCTGAATAGGACAGTGCTCCGCTACCTCAAGGCTGGCTCCACCCCCTGTGGAGCGTCTGATGGCTCTGCCCTGCACTCTGAAAGAAGAAGCCTGCATCACGTAAACAAAGTGCTCAGAAACCGGACTGAACTAGGCAAGGGCCCCCCTGGCCTGGGAGAACAAAAGATTTGTGGTATAAATGGAGGAGCCCTGCTCCTAAGAAACTAGATCCGCTTTCGACCAAGAAGAATCTCTGCCTGAGGAGAAGGCACCGGGGAAGCTGTAGGAGGAAGACTGTCCCTATCCTGGGGGGATTGGCCTGCAGTGGTGACCTTGCTGCCAAAGGGGAGAAGAGAAACTGTTGCTGAAGACTTTGCTTTATTTTTATTTTCAAGACTTGTGCTTTTCCAAAACGATCTCCAAGGGCTTGGAACTGAGCTTGCCCCCTGAACAGAGCCCCAGGACCATTGGGCTCTACCTGATCTTCACTCGCCTGCTGCTAGACCGTGGTGTCCTTTCCCTCGCCGGAGCTGTGACCCTCGTGCCGCAGTCCCTCCCTGAGCCGTGACCAGGACTGCTTAGCCGCCCCCGCCTTGGGAAGAGCCTCGCTCGATCGGAGCCGCTCCCCCTACGCTGTGCTGGGCTGCCCTGTCACCTCGCTCGCTGGAGGCTCGCTGTGCACCTTCACCCTCCCGCCGGAATCGGCGGTTGTGAGCATCTCCCAGCCTCGGACGGCCCGGACGCATCGGCGTGCCCGGCTGCCCCGCTTTGTTCACCCGCCACCTGCAACACCCGCTCTGGTCGTGAGCCTGAAGATCAGACCCCCATCGTAAAGTGTGGGAGCCCCGGACGCCGCCTCGCTCTTCTGCCGAAGAGCCGCTGAACTCCCGCCCCCACCTTTGCGTCAAGAGACAAGGTACTGTACTTACAACTCCGACCACGAACTCACATCGGATCCAGGGTCCGCAACGTTCTGATTTCCCTGTCATCTGCCGTGTGCTTCCCGGTCGCCGCTTCAGCCGAAGGGTGCTGAGGCCTACAGTCACCTTGTGCCCGCCTAAAGAACTTTTCGTACAAAGAGAACTTTACCGTATTCCTACGAATTGTGGCCCCATCAGGTCAACGTTACTAGGCCTTGTATTTAACTCTGCTGAAACTACATAAAAGCTTATTTTTATATACTACCGGATTGGTGTCCATTTGTGGTGCATGCAAGGGGTTTACTGTATGTGTAACTGCATTTGCTTAACCGTGTACGCCTGAGACTTAGCCTAGACTGCTCGCGCCACGCACCTAGAGGGTGAGCAGGGGTTATTCTGAGGAGTCATCCTTCGCCCTGACAAGAAGTAAAGGGTCCCTGCTTGTTGTGGGTTCACACCTGCGTCAACCAGAGCCCCCTCATTTCTAACATTGGTGGCAGCGGTGAGGATTTACGGATTTGCATTTGTGGTTTGCGTATAGTGAATCACTGATCACCACGTAGTGAGAGCAGACCAGTAACACAGCCACAAGGCTAGCATTTGTTTTTGTTTTGCCAAGAATCTCCGTTGTTGGAGCCATGCCTGGTTCACACTCTGCCGGAAGGGCGGCTTCCATAATCTCTGGATTTGAAGACATAGATTGGGAGGAAGGCGCACTTCATGATCGTACCAATGAAGACTTGAAAGGTCTTTGCTCCAAGTTCAGGATTGCCCAAACTGGATTGAAAAAGAAGGAGCAACTCGTAAAGGCGCTGAGGGCCTGGTATGAGTCAAAGGCACCAGAGAATCAGGTGGAAGTGATTCCCCCAGAAAGTGTCCATGAGTTCGGCAGAGGCCTGTCGCCAGAGGAGTTGGCGGACAGGGCAGCCACCCGGGCACACGAGGTGGAAATGGCGAAACTTCAGGGGCAGATGGATATGGAAAAACAAAGATTAGCCATGGAAGAAAAGAAACTACAATTAGAGCATGACATGAAGCTGAGGGAGCTGGAGCTGAAAGCCAAAAGTTTGGAGCTTAATCCCTCTGGTGGCAGCACACCGCCAGGATCGGCGGAACCAAGAGTTTATATTCCTAAGGATGTAGTGAAGGAGTTCTTCAGGAATGACGACATCGGGCAGTGGTTCAGAGCCTACGAGGTAGCCATGTCTTCCCACCGGGTCCCTGAGAAAGATTGGGGAGCGGGGTTGTGGGGAAGGTTCCTGAGTGAGGGGCAGGACACACTGCTAGACTTACCTGTTGATGTTCGTAATTCTTATCCCCATATGAAGGACGCATTGATGACTAGGTATGGGTTGACCCCTGAGTTATATAGACAGAGGTTCAGGGGTTGCACTAAGATTCCCAATAGTACGTATGTGGAGTATGTGACGTTCTTTTGCAGAGCGCTGGATGGTTGGGTGAAGGGTAGTAAGGTGAATGATTATCAAGGGCTTCTTGATCTAATGGCATGGGAGCACTTGTCCAGTAATTGTTTTCCTGAGCTGCGCCAGCACCTGATCGATAGTAAGCTGACTAACCCGAGGAAGCTTGCTGAGGAGGCGGACCGCTGGGTCAGTACCAGGGTCCACAAGGGTACCGTGGGAGATTCCGCCAAAGGTGGGCAGGGTCCCCAGCAGAAGAGTGGGGGGGACAGGGGTAAACAGAAGCAGTTCCAGAAAGGGCCCCAAAATAATCCCCAAGGGAACCAAGGGAAGGGTTCTCAGCCTCCCCCACCCCCGAAACCGACCGGGGCCCCGACAGGTCCTCCTGTTCAGAAGGGGCCCGTAAGATGTTACAGGTGTAACAATTTGGGGCATTTTGCCTCTGATGTGAAGTGTCCGATGTATGGTAAACCAGCACCCACTGGTGCTCCACCCCGGCAGGTGACTAGTGTAGCCTTGGGGGAGGAGAGGGATGTCCAAGGTGGGTGGGGTCCCGCAGAGATGTCCCTGGTCTCGCTAGGAGACCGTGAGGTGGTCCCTCCAACCCAGCTGCCTGAGAACACTAAGAAGTACAGGCAGTGGGTGACCATAAATGGCCATAGGGTGGAAGCTCTTAGAGACACAGGAGCCAGTGTGACAGCTGTCAGGTGTCAACTGGTGTCTCAGGAGCAGGTGGTCCCCAATGCATTCTATCCCGTTGTTGCCGCTGACAACACAGAGAGACACTGCAAGGTGGCTCAGGTTCCCTTCGAGTGGGGGGGGGTCTCTGGTACTCTTCAGGTAGCTGTGAGGCCCGCCATGCCTGTAGACTGTTTGTTAGGGAACGATTTGGAGAGCTCACCTTGGGCTCAGGTGGAGCGGAGCGCTCACCTGGAGATGTTGGGTATGCCGGATTGGGCGTGTGTCACCACACGGTCCATGGCAGCCAGTAAAGGTACTCGAGAGATCCTGGAGCCTGAGAGGGAGGCCCAGGAACAGGCCTCAGAGAGAAGGAGCAAGGGGCGCGGGAAGCCGGCCCCTGAAGTTCCCACGGTCCAGGAGGAGGCAGACCTTGAGGGGGATGCCCTGGAGCCTACAGGGGAACAGATAGCTGAACTGGGAGACCTACCGGAGCTGACCCATTGGCAGCAGGAAGGGGGTCCCACCAGGGAGGACTTTTGTAAGGCACAGAAGGAGTGCCCTTCTCTCGTGGGTATGCGGCAGCAGGCTGCAGCCCAGGCCGCAGGTGAACAGTCAGGATCGCATTTCATTTACTGGGAGAACGACCTCCTGTATACAGAGCCTAAGGTTGCTGAGCCTGGGTCAGCCCGTGCGCTGGTGGTACCCCAGGACTTCAGAGCCTTCCTACTGGGGCTGGCTCACGATGTGCCATTGGCAGGGCATTTGGGGCAGGACAAGACCTTCGAAAGGCTTGTCACCCACTTTTATTGGCCTCAAATGCGCAGGAGTTCGGATACTCACTGCAGGACATGCCAGACTTGCCAGGCAAGTGGAAAGAGTGGGAGGAAGCAGAAGGCTCCACTCCAGCCATTCCCTGTGGTCGGTACCCCGTTCCAGCGAGTGGGGATTGACATTGTAGGGCCACTGGACCCCAAGACAGCGATGGGCAATAGGTTCATCCTGGTCCTGGTGGACCATGCCACCCGGTACCCGGAAGCCATTCCTCTGAGGACAGTGACGGCCCCCGTGGTGGGACGTGCACTGATGGGAATTTTCTCCCGAGTGGGGTTCCCTCTAGAGGTGGTGTCTGACCGAGGTACCAATTTCATGTCCAAGTACATGAAATCTCTTTGGCAAGAGTGTGGTGTAACCTACAAGTTCACCACACCTTACCACCCCCAAGGAAACGGGTTGGTTGAGAGATTCAACCGAACCCTCAAAGGCATGATAATGGGCCTGGAAGGACCCATGAGGCGCAAGTGGGACGTCCTCTTACCATGCCTTCTCTTCGCTTACCGCGAGGTGCCACAAAAGTCTCTGGGGTTCAGTCCCTTTGAGCTTCTGTATGGTCACCCCGTCAGAGGACCTCTAAGTCTGGTCAAGGAAGGCTGGGAGCAATCTCCCAGGAAACCTCCCCAGAATGTATATAGCTACATGCTGGCCTTCAGGAATCAGACTAGGCGTTTCAGGCAACTTGCTGAGGCAAATCTGGAAGCCAGCCAGGAGGAGATGAAGCGGTGGTACGACCAGAATGCCACTCTGGTAGAGCTTCAGCCTGGGCAGAAAGTATGGGTCTTGGCCCCCGTGGAGCCGTGTGCGCTCCAGGATAAGTGGACCGGTCCCTTTGAGGTGGTGGAGCGAAAGAGTCCTGTTACCTACGTGGTGGACCTGAAGACTCCCAGGAACCCCTTACGGGTCCTACATGTCAACCGCCTCAAGCCCCACTTGGAGAGGTCCCAAGTGGGCATGCTCTTGGCCACAGATGCGGGGATGGAAGAGGAGACAGAACCTCTTCCGGACCTCCTGTCAGCCAAGGAGCACGATGGGTCAGTGGATGGTGTCATCCTCTCTTCCACCCTGACCCCGGAGCAACAGAGTGATTGTCGCCAGTTGCTGGGACAATTTTCTGACCTGTTTTCCCTGGTCCCTGGTGTCACTGATTGGTGCGTCCATGATGTGGACACTGGGGATAGCCCTCCCGTACAGCACAAGGCCTACAGGGTGACTGACAGGGTGAGGACATGCATCACGGAGGAGGTCTCCAAGATGTTTGCACTCGGGGTCATTGAGTCTTCTAGCAGTCCTTGGGCCAGCCCCGTGGTCTTGGTCCCAAAGGCTGCAGCGCCGGGAGCCACACCCGAACTCCGGTTCTGTGTGGACTACAGAGGACTCAATTCAGTCACTAGGACTGACGCACACCCCATCCCCAGAGCTGATGAGCTCATCGATCGGCTAGGGGCTGCCAACTACCTCAGCACGTTTGATCTAACGTCTGGGTATTGGCAGATCGCCTTGACCGAGGGGGCCAAAGAGAGGTCAGCATTTTCCACCCCAGATGGGCACTACCAGTTCCGGGTTATGCCATTTGGGATGAAGAATGCCCCTGCCACCTTCCAGAGATTGGTCAACCAGGTGTTGGCTGGGCTGGATTCGTTCAGTGCAGCCTACCTGGATGACATCGCCGTGTTCAGCTCCACGTGGGAGGAACACTTGCGACACCTCTGGGAAGTGTTGATGGCGCTGCGGAAGGCAGGCCTCACGATCAAGGCGAGTAAGTGCCAGATCGGGCAGGGTTCCGTGGTGTACTTGGGACACCAAGTGGGGAGTGGCCAGGTGGCACCCCTTCAGCCCAAGATAGAAACCATCCTGAATTGGGAGGCGCCCAAAACCCAGACGGAGGTGAGAGCCTTCCTAGGTCTCACCGGGTACTACAGGAGGTTTGTCAAGGGGTATGGCAACATGGTTGCCCCCTTGACCGCGCTGACTTCGAAGAAGCAGCCCAGGAAGGTGATCTGGACTGACACCTGTCAGAGAGCTTTTGAGGCCTTGAAAACTGCTATGTGCACGGCGCCCGTGCTCTTGGCTCCCAACTTCTCCAAAGAGTTTATCGTTCAGACAGACGCTTCAGAGCATGGTGTGGGGGCTGTTCTTTCACAGATTAATGAGGAGGGCCTAGATCAACCCGTAGCCTTTATTAGCAGGAGGTTACTTCCACGGGAACAGAGATGGAGTGCTATTGAGCGTGAGGCATTTGCTGTGGTCTGGGCGCTGAAGAAGCTAAGACCCTACTTGTTTGGGTCTCACTTCCGGGTTCAGACGGACCACAGGCCCCTCAGATGGTTGATGCATATGAGGGGTGAGAATCCGAAGCTGTTGAGGTGGTCCATTTCCCTACAGGGGATGGATTTCACGGTGGAACATCGCCCTGGTACAGATCACGCCAATGCTGACGGTCTGTCCAGATTTTTCCGCCTTAGTGGTGAGGAACTCCCTGGGGTAGGGTAGTTCTCCCCACCTTTCAGCTGGAGGGGACACGTGTTAGACCTGGCACCTTGGCGTGAGTCTCCCTCCCTCTTTTTGTCGCTGTGCCTCATGTGATTTTATGGTGTTGGCCGCTCAGCGCGCTGTGCCACTGCCAACCAGTGTCGCGGTGCGAGTGCTCCCTTTGTAAATTGTATGTGTTGGTTGGATTCCATGATTGGATTGTTTGATTTACTATCAGACCCCAGTAAAGTGCGCCAGGAGCGCCAGGGCATGTAAATGCAAACACCGCTGGTGGGCTTGCAGCACGGGTTGTGCCACCCACAGAAGCGGCCGGTAAAAGATGTCTAAGGTCTGCCACCGCAGAACCTGCGTGCAGTCTGGTACTGACACGCCGACCGACAAGTGCCCACACTTGCCGGTCCCCGAAACCTTCCCTTGGCTGCATATTAGTCACCCCTCTGGTAGGCCCACGGGCAGGGTGCATTGTGAGCCTGAGGTAGGACAAGCCTAGATGCGTGGCCTGTCCTGGTAGTGAACGGCCGCCATTTTGCTGTTCACTACTGTAAGGCTACCCTGTTCCCATAGGCCAGTATGGGCGGCCTGGATTATTACACCCTATGATCCTAACCGACCCAGGGAACATGGTAGGAGATCGAGTTTAGTATGCCTGAACTCGGAATGTTAAGGTACATCTTTTCGCAAGGTTTATTTTAATATTCCGGGTTTGCAAATGTCACTTTTAGAAAGTTGGCCTTTGCTTGCCTAACCATTTCAGCCGCCTCTGCGTGATGTGTATCTGATGTCTGGCTGGTGTGAGTGACAGGGCTGGGGGAACCCAGATGGGCAGGGCTAGGTAGCCTGGTATGAATGGGACGATCGACAGGTGGATGGGTGGGAGGAGTGCTCCTAGGTTCTGAATAGGACAGTGCTCCGCTACCTCAAGGCTGGCTCCACCCCCTGTGGAGCGTCTGATGGCTCTGCCCTGCACTCTGAAAGAAGAAGCCTGCATCACGTAAACAAAGTGCTCAGAAACCGGACTGAACTAGGCAAGGGCCCCCCTGGCCTGGGAGAACAAAAGATTTGTGGTATAAATGGAGGAGCCCTGCTCCTAAGAAACTAGATCCGCTTTCGACCAAGAAGAATCTCTGCCTGAGGAGAAGGCACCGGGGAAGCTGTAGGAGGAAGACTGTCCCTATCCTGGGGGGATTGGCCTGCAGTGGTGACCTTGCTGCCAAAGGGGAGAAGAGAAACTGTTGCTGAAGACTTTGCTTTATTTTTATTTTCAAGACTTGTGCTTTTCCAAAACGATCTCCAAGGGCTTGGAACTGAGCTTGCCCCCTGAACAGAGCCCCAGGACCATTGGGCTCTACCTGATCTTCACTCGCCTGCTGCTAGACCGTGGTGTCCTTTCCCTCGCCGGAGCTGTGACCCTCGTGCCGCAGTCCCTCCCTGAGCCGTGACCAGGACTGCTTAGCCGCCCCCGCCTTGGGAAGAGCCTCGCTCGATCGGAGCCGCTCCCCCTACGCTGTGCTGGGCTGCCCTGTCACCTCGCTCGCTGGAGGCTCGCTGTGCACCTTCACCCTCCCGCCGGAATCGGCGGTTGTGAGCATCTCCCAGCCTCGGACGGCCCGGACGCATCGGCGTGCCCGGCTGCCCCGCTTTGTTCACCCGCCACCTGCAACACCCGCTCTGGTCGTGAGCCTGAAGATCAGACCCCCATCGTAAAGTGTGGGAGCCCCGGACGCCGCCTCGCTCTTCTGCCGAAGAGCCGCTGAACTCCCGCCCCCACCTTTGCGTCAAGAGACAAGGTACTGTACTTACAACTCCGACCACGAACTCACATCGGATCCAGGGTCCGCAACGTTCTGATTTCCCTGTCATCTGCCGTGTGCTTCCCGGTCGCCGCTTCAGCCGAAGGGTGCTGAGGCCTACAGTCACCTTGTGCCCGCCTAAAGAACTTTTCGTACAAAGAGAACTTTACCGTATTCCTACGAATTGTGGCCCCATCAGGTCAACGTTACTAGGCCTTGTATTTAACTCTGCTGAAACTACATAAAAGCTTATTTTTATATACTACCGGATTGGTGTCCATTTGTGGTGCATGCAAGGGGTTTACTGTATGTGTAACTGCATTTGCTTAACCGTGTACGCCTGAGACTTAGCCTAGACTGCTCGCGCCACGCACCTAGAGGGTGAGCAGGGGTTATTCTGAGGAGTCATCCTTCGCCCTGACAAGAAGTAAAGGGTCCCTGCTTGTTGTGGGTTCACACCTGCGTCAACCAGAGCCCCCTCATTTCTAACAGGGGGCCACAGCGATCAAACAGACAGGGGCCAAAAACACAAAACCGACAGAACCAGACAGCCGAGAGGAACGATCACGACGACTCCTCCAATTGCAACACAAGGGGTCTTCCGGGCCTAAATCTGGCAACTATTGAAAGATCGAGTGATTACTTTTCCGCTACCTCAAGGCAACTAACATCCTTTACCCATGTGAGAATTGAGGTGCTTTAGCATAGCGGACTCCCATTACTCACACTTTTTGGGCCATTCCATTCCATTCCGGAGGGGCTCATTGACCTACTCGACCCAACTTCCTCGGGCACACCCTGCCGAGATACAGACCCCAAATTGTAGAGTGAACTGACTCCCGGGAGGGAGAAGTTGATGTACTTCTTGTTTTTGCCCCGGGGAGTGGCAGGGAGGGTTAGGGGGCCGGGCGGGGCGGGTCACTTGCATGAACATACAGCAAGGTATGTAGTTACTAAACATGGTGTGTGTGCTCAGTCTTAAAGTTCGGGGCTTAAATTCCCCGGCGAAGCGGCTTGCGATACTTTAATTCCTCAAAGATACCAAATGCGACATATGCATGCTGCAGGAAACTCTACTCCTCCAGGCAGATTGGCGGCAGATTCACTCCCACTGGTTCAACCGCCAATACTTTGTCTTTGTCAGGCCCTGCTAAGAAAGCTGGAGTTGCCATTCTGATCGCCACACATTTTGCAGGGAAGGTAGAGGGGGTCATGGTGGACATCCTGGGTCGGGTGTTGGCATTGCACATACAGATACAGGGTGTTAGGTACACTGTGGCCATTATTTATGCCCCCAACAATAAGCAGGAATCATTCATTCGGGACACCCTGGACCGCCTACTTTCTACTCCGGACAGTGAGATGGTAGTAGGGGGTGTCTTTAATGTTATCATGGATAGCCAACGGGACAAGTCTCACTCCAGGACAGGAGCCTCACCACAGGCATTAAGGACTGGCTGACTGAAGCTGGCCTCATTGATATTTGGAGGCATTTGCCCCCACAGAGGTAGACTACACATTCTACTCGGCAGCCCACCGCACATATACCCGAATCGACTTCTTTTTTAGTACGCCGGGGATAAAAGCTACCACCACTGCGGAATTAGGGGTAGCTGCTCTCTCCGATCACTCCCCCATGCGCTTGAACTTCCGCACCCCCCCAACCCCCAGCAGATCTCAGCTCCTCCCCGTTGGCGTCTCAACACCACACTCCTCACACATGATTTGATTTCTTATAGAGCGCCTGAATCACCCCCTCAGGGGTATCTCCGCGCTGTCGGATTGCTGCTACCAGTCACATATAGATAGAGTTAGAACAGTAGAGTTTTAAGGTGTTTTCTAAACTGTAGATAATCCGGACAGAGTCGGAGGTGCACTGGTAGTGCATTCCAGAGGGTTGGGGCTACATAGGAGAAAGCTTTTCCTCCCACGCGCTCTTTCCTATAACGAGGAGTGACCAGGAGAAATTTGGATCCTGAACCGAGGGACCGGGTTGGCAGGTAGTTGGTCAATTTCTTCGTTAAGTAGCTGGGGCATTTCCCATTCAAGGATTTGTGCACAATGCAGCAAATATTAAACTGAATTCGTATTAGCAGCCAGTGTAACTGTCGTAAAAGGAGACAAAGAAGAAGTTTGTGGGGGGCAGTTGGCTACCAAACGGGCCACAGTGTTCTGAACTACTTGTAGCCTATTCAAAGATGCTTCATTTGCTGAAATCAGAGAGTTACAGTAATCTAGTCGGTTTAACACCAACGCCTGGATAAGAGTTTCACGTGTGTAGAGGCAGAAAGGGAAATACCTTCCTTAAAAGCCCCAACACATAAAAACATGACCCTACCGTAGATGTTGCATGCTCTTTCATAGTAAACTTCTGGTCCAAGTGGACCCCCACGTTTTTTGCTACTAATTTAGGTGTGGGTGGGGTGCCCATTTCCTCGGGCCACCACCCCAGAGACCACCTCAACATTGCTTCGCCAAACTGTATTATCTCAGTTTTTCCTGCATTGAGCTGGAGAAAATTATTTTGCATCCATCTTTCAATGGAGCGCATGCCCTCTGCGAAGATTATCTGGGCATTCGGATTGTTCTTATCAAACGTGAAGAGAAGTTGGGTGTCATCAGCATTAGGACATAGGAACAAACCCTAAGTTCTTTAACAGTCTTGCTAAGGGGGCAACATAAATGTTGAATAAAGAGGGACTCAAACATGAGCCCTGCGGCACTCCCTTAGTCAATTGAGTGGTTTTTGAACGGAATAGGCCCAGATTTTGAGTTCTATCAGACAGAAAGCTCATCATCCATTTCAAAGCACTCCCATGGATGCCAATTTCCCCAAGCCTCCTGAGCAAGGTCTGATGAGAGATAGTATCGAAGGCTGCCAATAAGTCAAGTAACACCAGCAGAATCGCTTGTCCTTTGTCTAGGGACATACTGATGTTATCAGCAACATCAATCAAGGCAGTCTCTGTACTGTGTCTGGGCCGAAAGCCCGATTGAGATACAGCAAGGCAGTTAGAAACTTCAACAAAATCAGAGAAAAGCAAATTCACGTGCTTTTCTAGTACCTTGCTCAGGAGAGGTAATAACGAAATGGGACGGTAGTTGGATAAATCATTCATGGGGGCTATGGGGTTTTTCAGTTTTTCCGGATGAAAATTATCTGTGCCGCCTTCCATGCAGTAGGGAGAATGCCCTTTTCTAAAGAACATGATAAAGTCCGCACAGATACCCTGGAGGCCCTGACCACGTTCATGACTCACAATGAGGCAGCCAACACGGCAATCGCAACATTATGGGAGACCCTAAAGGTGGTTTTGTGGGGCCACTTTATTGGCATTACCACGGGTTAAGATAGGGAGCGACGAGAAACTGGTCCGTTTAGAAAGTCAGATTAAGGACTTGGAGGCAGAAAACACCGGAACTGGAGCCATGGCGGTGCGCCGTCAGTTGACGAACGCGCGGAAACTACAGGCCATAGATATGGGACTAGCGGAATACACCGTGCTGAGACTGCGCCAAAAATACTATGCAGGTAGCAATAAGGCAGGACGCATGTTAGCACACCAGCTACTCGCACAGGTACTAGAACGACGGATAACAAATATGTAGAGAGGATGGCTCTTCATGTGCCACAGACTAAGGCATCGCAGACGCTTTTAGTGCATTCTATAGGGCACTCTACACGACTGATGCATAGGGGGAGATAGAGTCATATTTGTCACGGGTCTATTCCGGCGCAGGGGAGGTGCCATTGTACATGGCTTTGGAGAAGGACATCACGGTACAGCAAGTGCTCACTGCTATCCATAGGCTGCAGCCCCAGAAAGCACCAGGCCTGGATGGATACGGAGGGGAATTCTTTAAAACCTTCGCCGCCCACCTAGCACCTATACTCACTCACCTAAACAATTCATTGAAACACAGGGAATACTGCCAGATTCGATGCGCCAGGCCTTCATCACTGTAATACCCAAGCCAGGTATAGACCCCAAGCAATGGGCATCTTATCGCTTGATTTCATTGCTGAATGTAGATGCAAAAATTGTTACTAGCGTGCTGGTGCCGTATGTGCAAGGGATCATCGACCCCGATCAAGCCGGGTTTATTCCTGACCCCTGGGTGCAGCGATAATACTAGGAGGCTATGTCATCTCATGGATAAAACACATCGCTCTCAGACACCGGCGATAATGGTAATGATTGTTGCCGAGAAGGCATTAGATTGCGTGCATTGGCCATTTCTATCGGGTGCTTGAGCGGGTGGGCCTAAGCCCCCCCGATTTCGAGGCTGGGTACAGGCGTGTTATGCAGCCCCACAAGCCAGCATTTGCGTGAACGGCATTTAACCCGCCCCCTTCCCCATAGAGCAGGGAACCAGACAGGGGTGTCCCCTATCCCCCTATTATTTGTGCTCTACATGGAGCCCTTGGCGAAGTGTATACGGGGAAATGCAAGGGTGATCGGGATTAAGAAGGGAGAGAGCATTAGATTATGCTATACGCAGATGACGTACTCCTGACTCTTACGGATCAAGTTGAATCCTTGCCAGCAGCCATGGCGGAGTTCATGGAATTTAGATGTGCATCAGGCTTCAAACTTAATCCACAGAAGTCCGTGATCTTAGACCTGAAGTTGCAGGAACTGGAGTGAGCACTTCTTCTTCAGGCCCAATTTCCTGGGCTTACAAATCTTCCCCACAATCAAAGCCACAGTAGATCACAATTATGGGAGCCTATTAGCCATGGTCCGTTCAGATCTCACTAAATGTAAGCAGCTAACCTTATCGTGGCTGGGGAGGCGTGCGGCGGTCAAAATGACACTACTCCCCAAGCTGCTTTATGTAATGCAGACCCTACCCATTTGGCATCCCCCGCAGGAGTTAGATAAATTGCAGAACTTGATTTGGGACTTTATTTGGAAAGGCATACGGGCGAGAATGTCCAGGTCTCTGGCCTCCCTTGCAGTGGCAGAGGGGGATCTGGGGGTCCCTAACATTAGAAAATACTACCAGGTCGCACAGATGCAGTATATGGTGGAGTGGTCCCGCACACTCACCGAAAAGCACTGGTGCTTTATAGATCAAGCCATAGCGGGAATACATATATGAAAGGTACCGTGGCTGCCCAAGCCCCACCGACCAGTGGGAATATTCCTATTGCCGTTCACAAGAGCGACACTGGGCGACTGGGACAGGGTGCAGTTGAAGCACAACCTCTCCACTCCGATCTCCCCGCAGACCCCATTTATAAGCAATCCGAAATTCCCCCACCCCCGGCACTAGAGGGTTCAGGTTTCAAGGTATGGCAGGACGCCAACTGCAAACGAGTGGGAGACTTATTTGACACAAATGGGCTCATGGGCTTTGCCCAACTACAGACACTACCCACTCCCAAATTCAGTGAAATGGCAATATAAAGCGGTGGCGCATTGGGTCACTCGTCCATGGATCCAGCCCCATGTGGGTAGACCCCTTCTACCCTTTGAAAAATGGTTTATCACAAGGAGCCCCGACAAGAAGCTGCTCTCGGACATATATACATTCTTGACACAACCTGAGAGTCCATTGCCGTCACCCGCAAGGGCTAGATAGGAAGAAGAATGCGAACGCTCCTTCTCTGACAAGGAATGGAGTGATATCTTACACCGAGCCCAAACATCCACGCTTAATACTACTAGCAAGGAAATGCTACTCAAAATAGCCCATTATTGGTACTATACGCCGGCGAGGATGGCCAAGTGGAACCCAAGAGAGAGTGGGCAATGCCGTCAACAGGGCACACTTATGCATCTTCTTCGCAATGCCCCAAAATAGAGGAGTTCTGGACAGAGGTTCTGGACGCTATTAACATGATATTCGACAGACATACCCAGGTTCCCCAGTTACACCCTATTGGGTCTCCCCAACCAGCTTACATACCCACTGAAATCACCCAGGAGCAAAGTATCACCCTAACCTTAGGGGCGGCTAAGAAGCTCCTAGCCAGATGGGGGACCGACAAGGTGCCCACACAGCAAGACTAGCTGCATAAAGTATGGGAAGTCTTAGGGATGGAATAGCTGCCGGCTGTGGTCACTCAACAGCTACCACGGTATGACAAGATGTGGCAACCGTGTATAACATTTGGCGGATGAATTCAGCAAGTTTTTTATTCCCCAATACCTGCGGATTCTGTGCTTGTCAGCCCCTAACAATCCCGCGCACCTTGTCTGCAGATACATGTAAGAAGCCCAGACATATTCGACGGCCATGGCTCCCTTGGGCGATCCGCCCTCCATGCCTCCCTTTATCTACCCTCTTCCCCCCTCAATGTTATTCTGTGTTACATTTTCCTTTTTTTTCCTTTCGCAGACCCACCATCATGGTACATGCATTCAAATGTCGCACCACCTGCCAGTGGTTGCCTTTGTTATACCTTTTTGTCAGCTTACAAAATCAATAACAATGGTTTAAAAATAAAAGGAAGTGCGTTGGTCGTGGGATCTGGTGGATGTGGCATGTCACTGGGATACAGTCCAACAATCCTGGATTCCCTTTTGCAAATTGATACTATGCAGTCAAGGACATGACGAGAATGCTCTATTATATAAAGGGAAATGCCGGTTATGGACATATTGAGTCACCTGATCCTTTTAGTCACGGGTATTTAAAAACGGTAAACAGCATGATGGTGCTAATCTCACCAGGTTTCTAACACCACGTTGGGCAGTTGCCACGAATGTGGTGGGATACCTGCCATAGATCCACAACGATCAGAATAACAGAGAAAACCACCACTGGTAGGTCTGTGCTTGGCACCAAGAGTGCAAGCAAAACACTTCCAGATTACTTTAAGTGCCTGTGTGTATGACTATTTAGCAAGTGTGAAGGAATAAGTTTGCGAATGTAAGGCATTCCATCCTAATGAAGATGCACCAAGTTAGTTTGAGGGTGTAAAAGTGCACAGATGTAGGATGGCCCACCGTAATAGGGATGGACTAACTGTGTGGATGTAAGAACCAGGATCTAAGCTGGCCCATCCTAATGGAGATGTAGACAGTGTCAGGGTTTAAGGGCCTGGATGGAAGGCTGTTCATCCTAACGACTATGAATTCACTGATTGCATGTGTCGGGGACGCAGTCCTGGTCCTGGGGGGGACCTCAGAAAACCAGGCTGTGGGCCAGTTACCTCGCAGCCCGAGATGGGAACCCTGCAAATGACAAGCCGCTGCCGAGAGCGGGTGAGAGAGAATAAAGGGTGGACAGTGAGACCTGAGCTTCCCATTTACTTCTCCATGAAGGGAGGCGGAGAAGGGTAGAGAGGGGGGGGGGGCAGCAGTAGCAGAGAGTTAAAACGATTGGCTGATAATGATGGAGGCAGCGTTAACCCCTTCGATGCGTGTGACGGAGCGGTTCCGTCATGCGCATCGGTTGCGCTGTACGCATGACGGAACCGCTCCGTCACGGCCCCGCCCGCGCACGGAACATTCAGCACGGCGCGGTAATCCGCGCCGCGCTGAAGGGGTTAAAGAAAGGAAAGATGGAGTAACAGTAGAAGAATAACAGAAAGTGAGGGAAAACTGAGAGCGAGGGAAGGAAAGAACATTTGAGAAAGAGACAGGGAGACAATGAAAAAGAATAAGAGTAGAAGGGGCAAAAAAGGATAACAAAGAAAGATTGAGACACAGCGAGGCGGGAGATACCACATGCGATATAGAGATAGAAAGTTAGAGACCGAGAGAAGAGGGGAGAGAGAATAAGAGAACAGAAAGTAGAATACAAAGAAAAACGAGAGTGTAATGCATGTTACACACAGTCACAAGAGTAGGTTCATTCACCCACTAATTTAGCACACCAGCCCCATGTTGGAGTGATGCTTTGTTGTGCTGCCCGTAATGGTTAAGTGTTACGCAAACAAATGATGGACGGAACGCGGAATAAATCATACATTCACCCCCAATCAAGAGTGCCCTTCATCTGCCAGGCTAGCTTGAATCAAGTGGCACAGTGAGCAAGGGACCCAGGTCTGGGCATTCCCATCCCCCTTAGGGTGAAAAGTGTTACGCAAACAAATGGACGGAATGCTGAATAATTCATACATTCACCCCCAGCCCGTAATGGTTATGCAATGTACAGATACAACCCTGGCCGTCAACTGGTTAGAGAAAAGGTATATGGCTTAACAGCCAGAGCTGTCGACTGTCACTGGGGAACCAGGTTCGAGTCTCGGTGTCTGCTCCACGTTCTGTGATTCTGTCCAAATCACTTAATCATCCCATGCCTACCAAAAATGTAACGTAGCTGGTGCTTATGTTAAGTGCTCCAATACCTGCAGTCGATATATAAATAACTGCAACAACAAAAGACGAGAAAACGAAAGTAGCGCTTCATTGGCAAACTCTGTAAAGTGGTGCTAATTGCAACACTACGCCGGGTCATAGTGTGCCTTAAGGGGGGGGCTTGTCTGAAATCTGAAATGGTTCTAAAGGAAATGAGAAGCAAAGTGAAGGTACGCACAAAGTACATCAAGGTTCCGAGCAAAAATATTACAATGTAGTCCAGCTAGTCTGAGTGCAGTGAAGTCGAATCACCGTAATGCAGTGACGAAAGCATTGCAAAGAAAACCAGGAAAGATGGCAATGACTGGAGGGAGGGGATGCGTCTATAAGCAAGGAAGCACAGGACTATTAAAAACTAGACCAGCTAATCTGAGCGCAGTGAAATGGGAACATCAGAACAAACAACCATAGAGAATGCAGTGACAAAACCACTGCAAAGAAAACCAGCAAGGACGGACAGGACAGCAATAATGGGAGGGAGTGGGTGGCCTGCGAGCGAAGAGGCAACGGATGGCCAACCAAAAGAAACAATCTGATGACCCGTCGGAGGGAACCAAGCACCCAAAGGCGAGGCAGATGGATACTATTGACCAACCACAGTAATTTCCAAAAGGCAGGCCAACCAACCAACAAGAAGTGCTTGGCAAAGCTTAAAGGCCATATTCTGAATACAACATGTCTCAGAGAGACTGCACAAGCGCTGCCTACGTAAGACCTAAAAATAGTTATGTGGGACTAGGAAGGTAGGAAGCAACAGAATGCTGCTGAGCAACTCGGAGTAGAGGTACAATCTGAGAAGGAGCCTCTGCGTGGTATGTGGGGTTGGTGGTAAAATTTAAAGCAATATATCACAAGCAAGACAGGTAGAGTTGGGGGTGCACTAGACAACTGGTGTTTGTTGGGGGTAGGCAGCAGGGTGGTAAGCAGCAAACTGGGAGACAGCAAGAAATGTCATGCATTCACATGGAGTGCTGAAAAAGAAAGGAACAAAGTAGTTCCTAGAATACAAGCGGTGAAAGGATACAAGTCATTCAACTAATGGTAAAGAAGCTATGCTCCAGGGCAATGACAAACTAAAGAGGAAGACAAGCCATTTAATAGGAATCAACTGTAAAGATAACCAACCAATTGTAAGTTGTTGGCTGACCTAAAGTCACCTTTAATTATTGATCATGTAACCCAATAGGTCTTTTGACAGATTGCTAGAGCTATCTGTCAGTGAGACCTAAATAACAATATGTAAGTAATGATACTCACAAGTGCATGACTATTTTGTTTTCAAACACCAGGGGAGAGTGTAAAGCAGACCATGCCAATCAACAACAGAGGTGCAAAACCACAGTCAGTTACAGGAATTCCAAAATAATTCAGGTTGAGGTGCACATTAATTCAAACAGAATTTACCCCAATGATTTATGTGCAGTGTTTGTGCTGCACCCTACAGTAGGTTTACTTTTTTACTTCTTGGCACAATATTGACACTGCTTGGTGGAATAGCACCATCCAAGCAGCAATACACTCAAACTATGAGGAGTGCATTACAATCCAATGACGACGAACAATGTCTGAAAATTCTTAATATCGACAGATGTTGGATTTTGTACGCCTGTAAAGGCAAAGTGCCTTAGAACTAGATTGAGGTTAACAAACAAAGCTAAACAAACCTTCCTCTAAGAATGTGCTTGCTTCCTTTTTGAAAGGATTCTGGGAAGAAAATAATTGGTAAAAAGCCGGAACTGTCGTTTTAGAATCAAACAAAATATTTTCTCTCCCATATCACAGTAGCTTTGCCTTGCCATGTTTTTACTCAATACGATATGAAATGTACTTATTTACTGCAACAGGTGGTCCTGCTACAGGGTTTTACTTAAATGATTGAATCCAACCACAAAGCATGCAGGACAGCTTGAAAGAGCTTACCATATTGAACCACCAAACCAACTCCTGCTTCAAACCAACTTTTACACTGTGGTGTATTGAAGTTCATAATAGGATTTCAAGACGCTGGGATGCTGCTATAAACCTACAGTGGCAGACGCTTTTTATTGCTTTTAATGTACGCAAATAAAAAGCATTATGGGCAGGTTCCCATACCAATTTTTATGTAGCCCTATGAATGACCTGGATGGTCACACTGTAGACATGCAAGGCGTCCCCTTTTTAACAAATCACCTTCACCAGTGTATCTTGGGTAACTTTCCATATTGGCACAAAATACACCATGCTCTTACCACTGCCCCTACTGAAGCACATTGTGTGATACTCTGCAAATGTTTTTTTTCTGGTGGCCTTCAGTCCCGGATATGCCCAGCTTTGTAACGCTTGTACCAAGCGCAAAGCAATACAACAGTTTTCATGCTTTTAAGGTTTTAATGTTGATACACAGTACTAGGCTATCCAGTATTTTAATGGTGGGGGAATGGGGCCGAATAAAGCCTCCAGGGGCTTATATGGCATTACTGAAAGTTACAAAAATCTGGACTATTGGGGACAAGTGCATGGTTTAGGTGAGTTTGAGGCCGACACATTCTTTGCCTTCAAGACCTGAAGTTACCCCGCTCTATTTGGTGGTAAATCCAGATGACTACTATTTTACGCCAGCTGTGGGAAGAAGTTACCCCTTTGGCTTCTAGTAACCTGATAACGCTGCAAAAGCATGCTTGGCAATATAAAAAAAAAAAGCACATATAATCCTTTAGCAATATAGGAAAAAAACATATGAAGTCCAGGGATTTATTTATTTATTTATTCATTTGTAAAGCGCATGGTTAAACCTATCGGTGTGTCCCCGCGCTGAGACATCGAGAAGAGTAGATCAAAAAAGAGGCTGAACACTCGCTCAGAGGTTTTTATTCAGAAATAACCATGTCTTCAGTTGACTGCGAAAAGCGTGTTCGCTAGATTCAGTTCTCATGGTTATAGGTAGCGTATTCCATAGTTTTGCCGCCAGGTACCTAAAGGAGCGAGCTCCCATTCTGGCTCTGAAGATTCTCGGGATCGTCAGTAAGGCCATATCCCTAGATCGTAGATCCCGACCAGGGGTGTATCTAGACATCAATGACTTGAGGTAAAGGGGGCTTTTACCTGTCAGAATGCGGTGTACATAACACATAGCCTTGAACAGAATTCTCTTTTCTATAGGTAGCCAGTGTAGGATGTGTGTAATACAGTGATTTTGGGGACATCGGGTGGCTGAAATTAAACTATGCCTGGTGATCAATACAGAAAACTACCTACAAACCTGCAAAAATACACTCCACATATTCTTTCATATTTCCTTCTCCCTTGTTCATGGGTGCTGTTGAAGTAACGTGCAGCAGAATGGATCTTCACACTACTGAATTTAGGTTAAAAAAAAAACCCAAGGCAGGCCCAATGAGGTGCAAAGAGCTTAATACAAACACCTGAATAAAAAGCGAAGTGCCATAGAAAGTAGAGCACCAGGGAGAGGAGTCTGATGGGCAGACTTGGAGTCAACTAGGTTAAGGGAGCAAGCAGTAGGGGTGAGAGGAGCGCAAGGGACAGGCTTCAAAATGCATGAATGATTCTTTGGGAGCAAAGCGCAAAAGAGGACCACTAAGTGGGATACTTCAGGCAAGACATTAAAACATCTTGCCCCTGTGAAAAATGTGGATGTCTCGGTGTCAGGCAATGTAAATTCCCACACCCCTGGAAACTGGTTAGAGTTGATACAGTAAGGGGGGAAAACAATGTTCTACAATAACAACTGGTGAAAATCAAGCACAAGTAAACAAATAGGTTCACAAAAGCTCTTTGCAAATGAAACTTCTGGGTAGCAAAATCTGATAAATCTACAACACAAACGTCATATAGGTTGCAAGACAGACCACACGAATAAAAAGGAGAATGTCAATAACTTAATAGTTTATTAGTCAGTCAACAATATTACAAATATTTAAAAATTACTTAATATAAATAGTTGGCAGCAAACTATTCCATTACAGAGTTAAATTACCAGTACAACAGACAGACTGGAGATTTAGACACCTGGAAGTTAACAGTAAAACAAATTAAATAGTTAACCAAAAAGTGTAAGCGGAGGGCGATCACCTAGTGTCCATAAAAGCATGTGTACTCTGTATTTACTTTTTCATTTAGAAAAAAATAAAAAACTACTTTAACACCCCATAAGGAATATAAAATTAAAATCAACATAAGTTGCATATCAAAGAACCATGTATAATTACAATCCAAACACTCTGTAAACCACTTGTGCGATTCTATACAGAAACTGTCGAAGTAGAAACTAGTTGCTTTATTACAAAGATTTTAGCTCCAAAAATAATTCAACATGAAATAAACTTTAGCAATTAGCATCATAAAATTATATATTTCCACATAAAAATACAAAATAATATTAATGACAATATGAAAAATTATTCCAAATATTTTACTATTAAAATCAAAAACAAAAACAAAATAAAAAACACAAACACAAAATAGAAATATGCATGAAAAAGTCTCTCCTTTTGTTAGCAAAACACTATCCAAAATAACTACAATCATTTACATCAGTACAAAGATTTCTGGATTTAAAAAATATTTGCAATGACAAAAGGGGTAATCTTTTCTGACAGTAAAAAAATGACACCGTGGATAAAATCTGCAAAATATGCAATGAAAAAAATAAATTTGCATTAAAAAGGTTTTACACTGTTATTTCTTTTTATACAAACATTAGAAACAGTATTGCACATCACAACACAGAATCGAGGTTAGTCAGCCTTCCAAAATGTGTTATATTCAAGTTTTCTAGCATCTTTGAGGAGAGGCTTTATGCAGCCAGATGCAAAAGGGATTAAATATCAAGTGTTTTCCATACACAAATATATAAATGCTAAATGTTTCCTTCTTAACAAATAAATGCGGATCTTTTAAAGTTTTTTTTCTCCCTCTACTGTCATACTTTCGGGCAGCAATATGCACATCAGGGAACAGAAGTGAAGCATTAAATTACAAAAATACAATTGAAATCAACTAGCAATCTCCTACAAAAATAGTAAAATAAATATGATTTGTAAATTAAAAAAATCCAATACAGTGTTCAACAATTAGAAAATAAGAACTTGGTACAAACACATACGGAATACAGGGTTACTATAACAGTTGGCTTCAGTTGCTCTTGACAAATGAAATGACAAGAAACATTTAACTTTTACCCATGCCAAACAATATCCTTATGTGCTAAGTTTCTTCTTCCTTTTAATGTTTTTTTAAAAGGGGATGTCAATTTCAACACTTCCATTTAATTGTAATTCTTAGTTTAAATTCAATGTACTTCAACACCTCTAGTTTTTAATTTTTAAAATATTGAACAGAAAAATATTTAATTAAAAAATTACTTTGAGTTAAATATTTAAATTATTAACACTTTCTTCCTAAGTCCAAAAATTGAGGTATAGCAAAGGAGATGTCATCAGTCAAAAAAAGTGTGCCTCAAAAATAGCTGACTGTTGAAAGAATCACGGATACAAAAATAGTGCATAACTAATGTCAAAATGGATTAAGGGATTGGCAGGGTTAAGATTAGAAAACAACGCTCCAGCAAATGTGGAGGATCATGTTAATTAACAAGGAGACAGGCTTGACAAATAAATTAGAAAATAGCTATTCTTAAAACAGCATAAACGTTAAACATTAAAACCTTTAACCACAACCACATTAAAAACAGCAGTCAGACATGAACCACATTGTACAGTACAAAAAAAGCACACTGTTGACAACCAATATAAGGTCAACACTTTGCTTACACGAAGGATTGTCACAAGGGACTGTGAAAAGTGGTAACCTTGTACTTGTATTTGTTTATACTCCTACTTCTGCACTGTGTGCTATGGTTGCAGAACATATCCATTTAATAACTAAACTTTGGGGGCTAGTTGCATAAAACCTATTCTGAGCAGATTAAACACCTCACTGCTTAAGGTAGGCCTTCAGTGTTCATGAAGACATTAACCAAAAAAATAGAAAGCAAGGTCATTACTTCATAAACTAAATACAAAATGACTATTTAGGATGTTCAAGTAACAATTTTCATGTAACAGTGACAACAGTTTGACAGAAGGCAACCATATGCACGGGACAGCCATGCAAACATCTTCCAAGCCAATTTTCACTGTTAAAATGTATATTTTCTTGGATATGCAACTAGCCTTCTGTATTAATATACACTGTCTCCATTTTGACTTTTTTGTTTTATCTAAAGCATTTTGCAATCTTATGCAAGCAAATTTTTATGTATTAAATAGTTTCACATTTGGTGACTGGTTAGCAGTGTGCTGGCCATCTTTGGTTTGTAGAGGAAATCTTAACCATGATATTTAAAGGGTTTATAGTTACTTCCTTCTGCTTCACTTCAAGTTCTTTTTTCAAATGTGTATCTATACTACGTCACTCAACATGAATTATAACTGCACACCACAAAAAATTGCACAGGGATTACAATAGTACATCCAGTCTGCATTAATCGAATTCCACTACCGACCAGGTCACACAATGGCTGCACTTACTAATCTAAAACTAATTTGCATATTGTACACATGTAGGACAGCTTTTTAACTTGAGTCACAATAATGCATGCAAGTATGCGGTTTGTAACAAATTGTAATTTGCTCATGCTACCTACTTTTATATAGCTTTGTTGAGCATTTGCAATAACTTACCCTCTGGTTAGTTAATATTTATAGTGCATGCATATGGTATAGGTAAGTAAACATGCAAGTTTCTTCACATTCTAAAACTATGGCAGTTTATGCCATATTGTGCTGCCTGCATTTTAACTACAATGCAGGGTCTTAAACGTTTTCAATCCCGTATTAATAGGTGACATCAAACACCTATATAGCAGCAAAGCTAATACAGCTTGTGATTAAAAATGTTTAAAAATAGCTAATAAATCAGATTATCTTGAGGTATTATATCTTGCAAGTCAAAATGGAGAGCAAAAATCAACCCTATTTTTTTGTTTATGTATACACTGAATATAGCGACAATAAAAATAAGTTTTGTAGCAGACATATTCCATCTCTATTATTTTGCTACCTTTGGTAAATAACTGGGGCGGATCTTGAATTAAAAACCCATGTGTAGAAATAAGTGCACGCTTCACCCACTAAATATAGCAGCAGACTGTGCCCCCTATGCAAAACATTCTCATATCTAATTTTAACATTACATATAAAAATAACTTGGAAAAAATACAAAAGAAAATTTTATTTTAACATGAAAATATCACAAAAATTAGAAAGCCTGAGATGTGGGGTTTTGGTGAAAAACAAGAGGCTTGTAGTGTTTTGGCTGCTGATAAAGATGCATGTATTGATAGCTGGGGTGAAAAGCAGAAGAATGCACTTATTTCTTCTGCATGTCAGTATCTTCAAACAATAAGCCACATGCACCACTCTTTCTTTTCGTATCTGCTGGGGCATTATAATCAGTTCCAACGGAAATGGATTTGTCGAGGCCGGTCAGCACCTTCCTTTACCAATGGCTTATGGAATTCCCGTCCAGCACGTGAATGGATATTTGCCCAGCAAAACTCACAGTAATACTGCAGGCAAGTAACATTGGCACAGAAGAAAGGAGCAAATTTTCCACCGCACCGTGTACCCTGGCATTCATCACACATCTGATCATCCAGCACATATGGCTTCACCTCCACCTATTAGAAAAGAAAAAGATGCAACATTTACCATGACTGTGATGTCATTATTTCATCATTTAACACAACTAAAGACTAATATAGTGGGTTTCTATAGTTCTTAGCCTAAGGCTGAGAGTCTACAATCAATTAGCTCACAAAGCATAATAATTCTTATTCTGCTAGCTTGTACCCCCTTCAGTCATATTCATGGACCAGCATACTCTTTTAGAGTCTGTTCCAGAGAGGCACCAGACATGATCTACAGATTCAGAAACATCTGGGCCCTTATAAATGGACAGTGAAAAATATCCCTTTCCTAAGAAACTGCATTAAAAAATCTGTCACAATGTAGGTTGTCTAACTGGCAGACGTATGTTCAAGATCTAATAGTAACGAATCATAATCACATTTTGCAAGCAAACCGTCTTGGGGCAGGGAGTTTCTGTAATTTGCCAAAACACAACATGGAGCATTTGTATGTTGAGTAAACTTAGAAACAAAGTATTTATGAGGTGAACGAAGAAATAAATGGTTAATTGTTGTAAAGCCCAATTCCAGCCACTTAATCTTGTAGTGGTTCGGATTGGTCTCATTTGACTGCTGAAACAGTAACAATTCCTATAGATTCCAGGCAAGCATAATTACTCCAGAAACAAGGGACTATGGTACACTTATGTGGAGCACTGACTGAGCTGAACTCCTTTCTGAACATGACACGTTGATACTGAAGCACACGCCAGATCACAGTCCAAATAGTCATGTTGATCAGGCTTTCAAATTAAGTTTCAAGATGGAAGACACTTCATCCAATTTTTAGGTCGAGCACGGACATCTCCATCCAGAATTTATCACGTCCCTCTGAAACCATTCTACTAATACAATGGCCGACCAGTCGGTGGTATGCGGTTATCAGCACAGTGGTTACTACCAAAGCTTCACTTTGTACTTCACAGCAACTACTTAATTCCTGCTCTCATCAGAATTAGGAATGCTACCTTTGGTTTCGGGACAATTTTCAGCCTGCTAGAACAGGGACACAGTCGAGCAAAACTTTTCAGCTTCCCAAGGAGGAGGAATTGTTCTCGTTTCCTGGTGCCACCAATCTCCTTTTTTACAGATACTATTAAGCCTGGAAAAAGTCACAAAGAAACAAAAAATGTGCTAGCTGCCCATGCAACATATGAATTGTGAGTCGATCACGATTTGTGGGACTGTCAAAGCGCAACCCATGTACTGTCAAGCAAGACTTGAGGGACGGTGTATGCTTTCTCAGTAAACATCTTCCATCCTGAAACTTACCTTGAAAGACTGATCAACGTGACTATTTGGACTAAGGTCTGGTGTGTTTTACAGTATCAACGTGTCACAATCTGGTATTGTGAATTTTTTGATTCACAAACATGCACTTTGTTAGTAGGAGGGTGTAAGGAGACAGTGTAAGCACCATACTGATTTGTAAAAATAATTTCAAATGTGTGTTTTGTTCCCCTAAC
Source organism: Triturus cristatus (assembly GCF_964204655.1). Taxonomy (NCBI): domain Eukaryota; kingdom Metazoa; phylum Chordata; class Amphibia; order Caudata; family Salamandridae; genus Triturus; species Triturus cristatus. Next base: position 970,775,905 of record NC_140582.1, read on the forward strand.
TGTACCACGGAGGATGTGCTATCTTGTAAATCACTGCTGACACAAAGTTTGACACCTAGGGCATCATTAGGATGGCGGGCGGACAAAGTCTGCCCGCCATCCTGATGGAAAACGGGACCGCCCGCCATAAGTTCGGTGGTCCCGTGGGGGAGAATATGATGCACCTGCCACACTGGTGGGCGCATCACGCATTTCTAACATTGAGGCGGGCGGTGCTTTCAGCCGCACCCGCCGCAATGGTAAAAATGCATGTTGTGCATTTGCATGCACAAAGTGGCAGGCACCGCGCGGTGCCTGTCGCATTGTGCATGCAAATGCAGGGGGGTACCATAGGTACCTCCCATCCCCCCCAACTTCCTGGGGGCCCGAAACGGGCCCCCAAATGTGAATCCTGCATGCCTTTCCAAAAGGCTGCTTTCCGCCTGCATCCAAATATGGATGGCGGTGTCTAGCAGACACCGCCACCATATTAAACCCTTTTCGACCAGGCGGAAAAGCGGCGGACGATCTTCCCCATCCGCTGCGGTACCCCCCGCCATACTAATATTGCGGGGCGAAATTGGTGGCGGGCGGGGAAAGATGTAGGGCGGATCGCCACCCCCATGCGGGCGGTGGCGATCCGCCCTACATCCTAATGGACCCTCTACTCTTTTCTGATTATTGCAGTATTTACCAATACTACTCCTTTTTGTATAGAGCTTAAATAATGTAACAGCTTCGATATATAAAGCCACATAGTTTGAGAAACAAGGAACCATAGGATATTCTACTCTCCTCACATAGCGAGCAAGAGACATTTGAGGTTTCTTCAAGTACAGAAAAAAAAATCACTTCTGCAGTATCCATGTTGTGCAGGATGCGATCTAGCTAAAGATAGCAAAGGAAGGTTGTGATTAGAAGATAGTCATTGACAGCACTATGCTAAGTCTTTTGTACAACATCGTCACACCAATGAATCGCAGCTTATGCTGCTGTGTTGTATGGTGCAATCAGTCAAATTCTTATGTGCTTAGTCAGGTCTGTAGGCTTCTTCAAAATTCAAGCCTACCTAATGACCTGTTGAGAAAAGCTGCAAAAAGAGTAGCCTATACCCTATGGAAGCATTCATCCAAAATAGACTGAACGGAACTAGAGATTAAGTAAGAAGCAGAATTAATGATGTTTAGATTTTATAATAATCAATCAACACATTATGAAAAAGCACAAGACTAATAAGCAGGGCTTTAAACTGGGAGATAGTGAAGGGAAGACAATGTAGAGTAGATGTGTCTATATTTTTCTATTGTTAGAATTAGGACAGGAACATTTTACACTCAAGTAACGGATTTTCCTGGACAATCTGGGGATGTCAAAGCGTTTGTTTCTATAGTGAAAGAGGAAGGAACCCAAGGACTGTTAGCATGCACCTGGCCAAGGAAAAAAATATTGGGTGTTCACTGAGCTGTTTAAGATGGAAAAGACTAGCTCCGATTTGAACATCCATAAATGGGCGAGTCTATAAAAAAGCTAGGATTTCAAGTTACCTGCAAATTTAAGGCATTAGCCCAAGCAATTGTATTTATATAGCACTTACTACTCCAGATGAGGCATTGATTCGATTTGTGAAGAGTAGCACGCTACTCCAGAAACCAAGATTAGATTTAAATAGTTAGCAGATTACTAATATGTGCTTCCTTTTTTCTCTTGTGGATTAGTTGTGATAGGTTTGTAAAGTTCATGCATTGAAGGGCTCATGAATTCCGCAATGTTTTGAGTAGGAACAGAATGATCGCATTTCTGAATAACAGATTTCTGCCATAAGGAGATCAACACCTTTACCAGACTTTATTTGGATTCAGATTTGCATGCTGATGCACAAGTAGGCCAAGCCTCATTAAGGAATCATTTTGCATAATGAATGGAAATGTCTGTATTTTGTTCTTGTTGGCTGCAAAGTTTTGTGGTGGGATAAGCTTGCTCTTTTCAGTGCTTATGACCAATGATGAGGATCCTGTGGAATAGAATGAAAGCGTTCTTGCCTGTAATCATAGTTGTATTCTATGGTAATCCTCAAACTCATAAGCAACCTGCCCACCTCCCTGGAAAGGGGCCAAGAACAGTATTTTCTATTTTATGCTTGTATTTCTTACCACTGGAAAAATGTGTACATCTATATAACGCTCCGGCTTGATTTCCTTTCACGAGTTGCACTCTAACGCCAACAATGAGACTCAAGCCCACGCTCACATCATAGGTACGGAAACGTCCATCTGCCGATTCCTTTCACAGCCCAAACATCACTCTTGCCTGACGCGTTTCGAATTCAGCATTCTTTCTCAAAGGCCAGTGATGACAGGAAACTACGCAAGTCCAAGCTCTGCCGCTCTGCATTTATATATTGCGCGCCCTCTGTAGGCTTCTCTGAATGAGAAAGCGCATTGTGTGCTGGGAGATGCAGTCCTGGAAGGGAAATAGTCCCCTTTTACAATTACGAAAATGATACTGCTGGTATGTTCAAGCTCACAATTGAGCCTCGGCAGGTGTAGGCTTCCTCAATCCTCTGTTAGTCGCCCCACAAGTGAGGGCTGGAAGAAACCAGCCCTCGTGAAGACAGTATCTGGCCCAGGTGACTTGACTCCCTTGGCAGCTTGCTCTCCTTATTCCCCATACCAGTCGGGCGATGGGTGGGCTTGCTATCCAGTCCGGCATGAAATCCCATCCTATTGTTTAGTATTCAATTGCTATCAAAACCTATGCAGCAGGAGCATTACATGCGTATAGCTGCTTTACCAACCCCGATTATCAACCTATGATAGTTCACAAAATCCAACGACATCGAGCATTCCATTCAGTGTTTTTTGTGTTCTGAAAAAAATAAAGGAAATGATCCTATATTCTGGACCTGCACAGATTGATATTGATAAGCATAAATTCAGCACAGTTTTGCTTGGAGACAACCTGTAAGACGCAAAGACTTTCGGGTGTCTACCAAATGAAAGTGCGCGTACTTTTAGCTACTTTAGGTGCCTTCTTATTTAGATGGATAATACAACTACTTTGTACTATCGGATTCAGAATCTTGTTTGATGTCGATGAGGGTATGAAATTAGGAGATAGAACTGCCCTCAGTTTCAGCACATAGAAGTAAACAGCATTCTCGGTCCGTCCATAGAAAGTGCATTGGTAAATTTTGCCTATGGGCTCCCCAACCTACAAAAGACACATTCACCATGATAGTTCGTGATGGTGAATCCAGATGAAACGGGACTCCTTTCAGAAGAATTTGCCCTTTTATACTAACATGAAAGGGAATGTCTCGCTGGTGGAGATAGATGAAGCAAGTCTTCCCGGACCACCGTGGTTTCCCAGCCCGGTCCTTTTTCCCCCAAAACAAAAGATAACTTGACTAGATAAACTTTTCTCCTTGAAATTGAACCTCTCTAGCAACAAATGCAGCTGGTTTTTGGTGGAATTGATAGATGGTGGAGGTGACTAATTGAAGGGTATTTATTTTTGTAAAATTTGCAGGAACCCATTTTGTCACTCTTCAAGATGTTGTGGCACACAGAGAAGAGGAAGGGATACAGTCACCTTGTGAGACTTGTACTTCCCACAATAGGAACAATGCTGCTGCTGTTTTCTACTCTTATATCTTCTCTAAGGAGGCTGATGATGTAGGCCTTGAGATTGCAATTGATAAGACCACCGGATGGTAGGTGATGGGGAGGGTGTGTGAGAGGTAATGAACTCTGTCTCGAATGGGAACAGCAGTTTCAGCGCTGGTACTGCGATCTGAAGTACGTTCGCTCTTCCAAGCCTACAGCCTTGAGAGCCTTACACTCCTTTACCTTCTGCATTGTCTAATCTGTATAAGAACTAAAGACTGAAGCCATGAATGGCAGATTCATAATTTTCCTCCAATTATCAGACTTCAGAGATATTAGACTTGGCCAAGAAGCGTGTCTCAATGAAATTTCTTGGCCGAAAGAAGGGATTGTTGAATCTGTCGAGTGAATGGAGGAACTAATGTCCTGGGTATGTACCATTAATCCATCTTCTACAAATTTTCAAAAAGTTTTATTTATGCAATTAAGGACTGGTGCCAAGCACCAGAAAGCACTGGCTCAAACTGAGCACTAAGGTCGCCAGCAAAGTTAACTAGTTCCCAAACAGGTCCACCGTACCACCTGATTGAGCTACTGAACTACCTGTATTAAACATTGTTGCCTCAGTGAGAGATCTTCCGCAAGATTAATTTAAGCAATGCAGCCATCCATCACTTTTTTTTTTATATTTCAGTGTGTAACCCTGAAGTGGGATGGGTACACAGTGTGCCACTGGAACCAAGCTGTGGACCTGGCTGATGATTAGTAAAAATATTGGTCCTGGGTTGCTGGTGTTCCGGTTCAGGGAAGACTGAGCCTGGGAGTTTGGGCTGGACTGTTCCACTGGAGCAGGGTCTAGACTGATTTGTATATAGCTAGGTCCAAATTGATTAGGCATGGTGTGCAAAATTGCGATCAACTGGGATGTGGTGCAGAGTAATTACCAATGGCGGAGATTAATTCAAGCATTTCATCCATCACTTTTTGTATATTTCAACAAATCTTCCGTCCAGCAGCATCAATCTTTCTACTATCCTGGTCAGAGGACTAGGACCTCTTAGAAGTTGAAGCATACTTTAACATTTTACAGATTACAGTTTGAAATCTAGATGCAAGTACTTACAGGAATGCGAAAATGAAACTTGTTAACGTGCATCTATCTGAGAAGGAAGCTTAAGTGCCTAATAATGCAATCATTAAAAAAGCTGTGCAGGGGAAACATTTATTGTGCAAATAGCAAGTTGAAAGTGTTGTGTAGGTCCCTTGCTAGCCTATGGGAAGCATTCAAGAAAAAATTTGGACCAGTTTGTTAAAAATTGTTAAAAACTGCATGGTGAATGTTCAGCATAAAATGCTTTGGATTTAAAGCCTCTATGGCCGCTGCACTGCAGGTTCTGACATCTAAGGCTTGGAACTCCTTCTGCAGCAATGACCTCAGGTATACTAGCATGTTTGCACATACGCCAAGTTTATGCATAAACGTTTCTTTTGCCTGACGACACAAGCAGCACAATGCATCTTTTGGCTGGGCCTACTTCTGCCACTTGAAAACTAAGTCTAGGGTGGGGAGGTGTCCAAATCACATCCTATCCAGTTCTCACTTGCTGGTCAATGACCAAGCTGCCTCAAAATAGGGCTGTTCCTTGCTTGAGCCATGACTTTATTAATAACCACTCATGTGATAATTTTGTCAGACCAGCTTGATCTTCCAATCTGCTTTTCTGCTGTTTGCATTTGTTCACATACTTCGTAAAAATATAGCTACTCGTGTTCAGTTGCCATAAGTCGTGGATACCAAGATTCTGTATACTTTCCTGCAGGTATTTGGCAGGACTACATCTTCACCCAGCATTCTCACCTCCATAAGGTAAAGTTGGAATCCATTTTGATTTGCTAAGTTATCAGCGCCTTTAGATCATGCCCCAGCAGCCTCTGTTTTTGCAATGATAGCTATTTTTTCTGCAACAAAAGAATTTTGTGAGTCCAATTTGAACCCTCGGTACATGTAAGTTGCAACTTCATCAATGTTGGACCCATTTAGGCGCTATTATCCATTTTTCACTATTCGTTGTTTCAGAGGTATAACTTAGTTTTCATAAGGTTAATTCCCAAGTGATTTTTTTAGCGAGTACTCAGCAAGTCTATTGAACAGTCTCCGTAGGCCCACAAGGGTATTGCTTAGCAGTAGTAGATAGTATCCATACAGGATGTTGCTCAACTGTTGAGACCCCAGGCTAGGTGCATGCAAAGACTTCTGCCAGGTACGCTCGTGCTCAATGAACATTAGTATTTGAGGTCCACATGGAGCAATAATATGAGATTTATAAGGACAAATTACAGCTCCAGATAATTTTTCATGGTCATTTAATTATTTCTTAACCTTTTTTAAAGCAATTGGACAATATAGCCTCATTTATAGGTTGCAAAACATTTTAATAAATTAAGTGCTATCCTGGCCTTACTGAGGAAAGGTGAACTTCTACACTTAATATATATTGTAAAGTGCTCTAGGCTCCCCGCACATGGGCGGTACTATTAAGTGCGTATTATCATCAATGGAAATCCCCTGAGAGAGAACAGTTTAACTACAGACTTCAGTCCATCCTGGGGAAATGCCTTGAGAGAGACAGGACCATACTGATTTGGGACTTCAATGTAAAGATTGGAAGCGACAACACTGGCTACAAAGAAGTCATGGGCAACCATTGCTTTAGCGACAGGCAGAAATGGTGGAAGGCTTGCAAATCTCCATGCCCTGAGCAATCTTGTGTGGCAATACACTGCCACCTATCAAAAAGATACGCAAGGCAATGTGGGTGTCCCCAGACGAGCACCTTGAGACCATTACGGGTGAGTAGATGCACTTTATAAGAAACATGATTGACTGATTCAACAAAGAAGGATAAATTGCTTACCTGTAATCCTAGTTCTCTTCCAAAGGAATGCTTATCAAAGTCAAAAGCATTGAAAAGTCCTGGCAACGAGCGGGGACCTCAGATCACATTAAACAAGCGATATATATACACACACACATATTCAAAATAATCCTAACTCCTTGACAAGAAGAATGCACGCACTCCAAGACTGCAGGTTTAAGGCTTCTTTATTTAAAAGGGCCTACGCCTGAAGAGACATATATATATATATATATATTTAAGCAAAAGGGGTTGCCCCACCGTTGAGGTGCACTCGCTGGCGGCGTGCAGTCGTAGAGTCAAGCGCTTCAGGGCACAACACAAGTCTCAACACTTGCCTACGCGTTTTGGGCTTGGCGCCCTTCTTCCTTGACAAACAGCAGCAGAAACGGCAAACGTGTAACTTCAAAGAACATCCCCTTTTATTGGTTACAGCCATTGCATACAGGTGAGTATCCTGCTTAGAATTCTGGGACTTGAAGTTCATGAATAAACCCCCAGTGGGTCGCTGCCATCTCTGCTTACTGGAAAGTTCTTGAGAGAAACTAAAACCATTGCGCTCCTGTGCGCCTGCATGTCACACGACCTTCACCTGCTCACGCCATGCCGTCTCAGTGAACAGCTGCGGACCCCCTTGGATCCCGGGGTGGTGCGCCTCGTGACCTGGGTTGGCCACAAATATTTAAGCAAAAGGGGTTGCCCCACCGCTGAGGTGCACTCGCTGGCGGCGTGCAGTCGTAGAGTCAAGCGCTTCAGGGACTTGTGTTGTGCCCTGAAGCGCTTGACTCTACGACTGCACGCCGCCAGCGAGTGCACCTCAATGGTGGGGCAACCTCTTTTGTTTGTGTGTGTGTGTGATATATATAGATATATATATATATATATATACATACATATATACACACACACATATACACACACACACACTATCTTTAACTTTGGCGCCGGTTGACGAATCCTCGCGAAATCTTCAAAACTAATGGGGCGTTCTGCTCAGCTCCTACCCTGAAAGTCTCTGGGTGATTCGTCAAGCGGGGGCCGAGAAAAATGGGGGGGCGGGGGGTCCCAAAACGCGTTTTCCCCATGCATTTTTCCATAGGACCTTTAGTCGCAGCTACAGCCCGAACGGCTGAACAGAATTACGTGAAATTTGGCAGAGGTAGCCATAAGGTCAAGGAAGTGACTTTTGCAGGTCTGGTGTAAGCATATCAATATCTATACGCGTGCACTGTGCGCGTCTGTGCGCACTCTGCCGTGCGCGAGCGCAATTCTGATTGGTTGTTAGAGGTCGGTAAACATTCGAATCGGTCGAAACCAGGAAGTGTCGGCCGCCATTTTGTCTCTCGCAGTCTGAGGGGGTGAAAAAAACATCACTGATGACCTATGTGTCTTTATGAAAAATACATATTTGTAATATATGTATAGCTAAAGATTAATGGAAGAAGACATGGGTAAATAAGTGTCTAAATACAGTGATGTAATATCTGACGTCATCAGCATAGGATTGCGGTCGCGTGAGTTATAGTTGCCTGCACTAACTATAACGGGGGAATTTCATTGGTTTTTTACGAGTGAAATGTCCAGCTAACTATAACACGTGTGAAACCTATGGTTTTTTCAGTGAATATATATATATATATATATATATATATATATATATATATATATATATATATATATATATATATATACACACACATACACACATATACAAGCTCCCTGCGTGGAGCGAAACGCGTCATGGAGGACACTGGTCCTGCTATGTTCCTGTTTTAACTTGGGTAATAAATCACCTGCTTCACCCACTTTTTTGCGTTGTGGGATTGTTGATTTGAGTTTGAGGAGAGAGGTCCGTGCCTGCATTCCGCTGAGAAGAGAGCGGAAAGGACTGTTTCTATATATATCTCCCTCTCTACATCTCCTCTCTACATCTCCCTCTCTACATCTCCCTCTCTACATCTCCCTCTCTCTCCCTCTCTACATATCCCTCTCTCTATCCATCTCCCTCTCTATCCATCTCCCTCTCTATCCATCTCCCTCTCTCCCTATCCATCTCCCTCTCTCCTATCCATCTCCCTCTCTCCTCTCTCCCTCTCTCCCTATCCATCTCCCTCTCTCCCTATCCATCTATCCATCTCCCTCTCTCCCTATCCATCTATCCATCTCCCTCTCTCCCTCTCTCCCTATCCATCTATCCATCTCCCTCTCTCCCTATCCATCTATCCATCTCCCTCTTCCCTCTCTATCCATCTCCCTCTCTATCCATCTCCCTCTCTATCCATCTCCCTCTCCATCTCCCTCTCCCTCTCTCCCTATCCATCTCCCTCTCTATCCATCTCCCTCTCTATCCATCTCCCTCTCTATCCATCTCCCTCTCTATCCATCTCCCTCTCTATCCATCTCCCTCTCTATCCATCTCCTCTCTATCCATCTCCCTCTCTATCCATCTCCCTCTCTATCCATCTCCCTACACATCTCCCTCTCTCCCTATCCATCTCCCTCTCTCTCCCTATCCATCTCCCTCTCTCTCCCTATCCATCTCCCTATCCATCTCCCTCTCTCCCTAGCCATCTCCCTCCCTCTCTATCCATCTCCCTCTCTCCCTAGCCATCTCCCTCTCTCCCTAGCCATCTCCCTCTCTCCCTAGCCATCTCCCTCCCTCTCTATCCATCTCCCTCTCTATCCATCTCCCTCTCTATCCATCTCCCTCTCTATCCATCTCCCTCTCTATCCATCTCCCTCTCTATCCATCTCCCTCTCTATCCATCTCCCTCTCTATCCATCTCCCTCTCTATCCATCTCCCTCTCTATCCATCTCCCTCTCTATCCATCTCCCTCTCTATCCATCTCCCTCTCTATCCATCTCCCTCTCTATCCATCTCTCTATCCATCTCCCTATCCATCTCCCTCTCTCTCCCTATCCATCTCCCTCTCTCTCCCTAT